>NC_136268.1:16056112-16291112 GCF_964187855.1 Myxine glutinosa
GGAATATGAAGAGAGGAGGGGAATATGAAGAGAGGAGGGGAATATGAAGAGAGGGGGAGAGAGATGGGGAATATGAAGAGAGATGCGGAATATGAAGACAGGAGGGGAATATGAAGAGAGGAGGGGAATATGAAGAGAGGGGGAGAGAGATGGGGAATATGAAGAGAGATGGGGAATATGAAGACAGGAGGGGAATATGAAGAGAGGAGGGGAATATGAAGAGAGGAGGGGAATATGAAGAGAGGAGGGGAATATGAAGAGAGGGGAGAGAGATGGGGAATATGAAGAGAGGGGGAGAGAGGGGGGGAATATGAAGAGAGGGGAGAGAGCTGGGGAATATGAAGAGAGGAGGGGAATATGAAGAGAGGAGGGGAATATGAAGAGAGGAGGGGAATATGAAGAGAGGGGAGAGAGATGGGGAATATGAAGAGAGGAGAGAGAGATGGGGAATATGAAGAGAGGGGAGAGAGATGGGGAATATGAAGAGAGGAGAGAGAGATGGGGAATATGAAGAGAGGGGAGAGAGATGGGGAATATGAAGAGAGGAGAGAGAGATGGGGAATATGAAGAGAGGGGGAGAGAGATGGGGAATATGAAGAGAGGGGAGAGAGTAGGGGAATATGAAGAGAGGAGGAGAGAGATGGGGAATATGAAGAGAGGAGAGAGAGATGGGGAATATGAAGAGAGGGGGAGAGAGGAGGGGAATATGAAGAGAGGGGAGAGAGTAGGGGAATATGAAGAGAGGAGGAGAGAGATGGGGAATATGAAGAGAGGAGAGAGAGATGGGGAATATGAAGAGAGGGGGAGAGAGGAGGGGAATATGAAGAGAGGAGAGAGAGATGGGGAATATGAAGAGAGGGGAGAGAGTAGTGGAATATGAAGAGAGGAGGAGAGAGATGGGGAATATGAAGAGAGGAGAGAGAGATGGGGAATATGAAGAGAGGGGGAGAGAGATGGGGAATATGAAGAGAGGAGAGAGAGATGGGGAATATGAAGAGAGATGGTGAATATGAAGAGAGGGGAGAGAGATGGGGAATATGAAGAGAGGAGGAGAGAGGAGGGGAATATGAAGAGAGGAGAGAGAGAGGAGGGGAATATGAAGAGAGGAGAGAGAGATGGGGAATATGAAGAGAGATGGGGAATATGAAGAGAGGAGAGAGAGAGGAGGGGAATATGAAGAGAGGGGGAATATGAAGAGAGATGGGGAATATGAAGAGAGATGGGGAATATGAAGAGAGATGGGGAATATGAAGAGAGGGGAGAGAGATGGGGAATATGAAGAGAGGAGAGAGAGAGGAGGGGAATATGAAGAGAGGAGAGAGAGATGGGGAATATGAAGAGAGATGGGGAATATGAAGAGAGGGGAGAGAGATGGGGAATATGAAGAGAGGAGGAGAGAGGTGGGGAATATGAAGAGAGGAGAGAGAGATGGGGAATATGAAGAGAGGAGAGAGAGATGGGGAATATGAAGAGAGGGGAGAGAGATGGGGAATATGAAGAGAGGAGAGAGAGATGGGGAATATGAAGAGAGGGGAGAGAGATGGGGAATATGAAGAGAGGAGAGAGAGATGAGGAATATGAAGAGAGGGGGAGAGAGATGGGGAATATGAAGAGAGGGGAGAGAGTAGGGGAATATGAAGAGAGGAGGAGAGAGATGGGGAATATGAAGAGAGGAGAGAGAGATGGGGAATATGAAGAGAGGGGAGAGAGGAGGGGAATATGAAGAGAGGAGAGAGAGATGGGGAATATGAAGGGAGGAGGAGAGAGATGGGGAATATGAAGAGAGGAGAGAGAGATGGGGAATATGAAGAGAGGGGAGAGAGGCGGGGAATATGAAGAGAGGAGAGAGAGATGGGGAATATGAAGAGAGGGGAGAGAGTAGGGGAATATGAAGAGAGGAGGAGAGAGATGGGGAATATGAAGAGAGGAGAGAGAGATGGGGAATATGAAGAGAGGAGAGAGAGATGGGGAATATGAAGAGAGGGGAGAGAGGAGGGGAATATGAAGAGAGGAGAGAGAGATGGGGAATATGAAGAGAGGAGAGAGAGATGGGGAATATGAAGAGAGGGGAGAGAGTAGGCGAATATGAAGAGAGGAGGAGAGAGATGGGGAATATGAAGAGAGGAGAGAGAGCTGGGGAATATGAAGAGAGGGGGAGAGAGGTGGGGAATATGAAGAGAGGGGAGAGAGATGGGGAATATGAAGGGAGGAGGAGAGAGATGGGGAATATGAAGAGAGGAGAGAGAGATGGGGAATATGAAGAGAGGGGAGAGAGGAGAGAGAGATGGGGAATATGAAGAGAGGGGAGAGAGGCGGGGAATATGAAGAGAGGAGAGAGAGATGGGGAATATGAAGAGAGGGGAGAGAGTAGGGGAATATGAAGAGAGGAGGAGAGAGATGGGGAATATGAAGAGAGGAGAGAGAGATGGGGAATATGAAGAGAGGGGGAGAGAGGAGGGGAATATGAAGAGAGGAGAGAGAGATGGGGAATATGAAGAGAGGGGAGAGAGGCGGGGAATATGAAGAGAGGAGAGAGAGATGGGGAATATGAAGAGAGGGGAGAGAGTCGGGGAATATGAAGAGAGGGGAGAGAGATGGGGAATATGAAGGGAGGTGGGGAGAGGTGGGAAATAAGAAGAGAGGGGGAGAGAGATGGGGAATTATGAAGGGAGGAGGAGAGAGGTGGGGAATATGAATAGAGGGGGAGAGGGATGGGGAATATGAAGAGAGGGGGAGAGAGATGGGGAATATGAAGAGAGGGGGAGAGAGGCGGGGAATAAGAAGAGAGGTGGAGAGAGGTGGAAAATATGAAGGAGGAGGAGAGAGATGGGGAATATGAAGGGAGGGGATAGAGGTGGGAAATATGAAGGAGGAGGAGAGAGATGGGGAATATGAAGGGAGGGGATAGAGATGGGGAATATGAAGGGAGGTGGAGAGAGGTGGGAAATATGAAGGAGGAGGAGAGAGATGGGGAATATGAAGGGAGGGGATAGAGATGGGGAATATGAAGGGAGGTGGAGAGAGGCGGGGAATAGGAAGAGAGGGGAGAGGGATGGGGAATATGGAGAGAGGGGAGAGAGGCGGGGAATATGAAGAGAGGAGAGAGAGATGGGGAATATGAAGAGAGGGGAGAGAGTCGGGGAATATGAAGAGAGGAGGAGAGAGATGGGGAATATGAAGAGAGGAGAGAGAGATGGGGAATATGAAGAGAGGGGAGAGAGTAGGGGAATATGAAGAGAGGAGGAGAGAGATGGGGAATATGAAGAGAGGAGAGAGAGATGGGGAATATGAAGAGAGGGGAGAGAGGCGGGGAATATGAAGAGAGGAGAGAGAGATGGGGAATATGAAGAGAGGGGAGAGAGTCGGGGAATATGAAGAGAGGGGAGAGAGATGGGGAATATGAAGGGAGGTGGGGACAGGTGGGAAATAAGAAGAGAGGGGGAGAGAGATGGGGAATATGAAGGGAGGAGGAGAGAGGTGGGGAATATGAATAGAGGGGGAGAGGGATGGGGAATATGAAGAGAGGGGGAGAGAGATGGGGAATATGAAGAGAGGGGGAGAGAGGTGGGGAATAAGAAGAGAGGGGGAGAGAGATGGGGAATATGAAGGGAGGTGGAGAGAGGTGGGAAATATGAAGGAGGAGGAGAGAGATGGGGAATATGAAGGGAGGGGATAGAGATGGGGAATATGAAGGGAGGTGGAGAGAGGAGGGGAATAGGAAGAGAGGGGAGAGAGATGGGGAATATGAAGAGAGGGGGAGAGAGGAGGGGAATATGAATAGAGGGGGAGAGGGATGGGGAATATGAAGAGAGGGGGAGAGAGATGGGGAATATGAAGAGAGGGGGAGAGAGGTGGGGAATAAGAAGAGAGGGGGAGAGAGATGGGGAATATGAATAGAGGGGGAGAGGGATGGGGAATATGAAGAGAGGGGGAGAGAGATGGGGAATATGAAGAGAGGGGGAGAGAGGTGGGGAATAAGAAGAGAGGGGGAGAGAGATGGGGAATATGAAGAGAGGGGAGAGAGTAGGGGAATATGAAGAGAGGAGGAGAGAGATGGGGAATATGAAGAGAGGAGAGAGAGATGGGGAATATGAAGAGAGGGGGAGAGAGGAGGGGAATATGAAGAGAGGGGAGAGAGTAGGGGAATATGAAGAGAGGAGGAGAGAGATGGGGAATATGAAGAGAGGAGAGAGAGATGGGGAATATGAAGAGAGGGGGAGAGAGGAGGGGAATATGAAGAGAGGAGAGAGAGATGGGGAATATGAAGAGAGGGGAGAGAGTAGGGGAATATGAAGAGAGGAGGAGAGAGATGGGGAATATGAAGAGAGGAGAGAGAGATGGGGAATATGAAGAGAGGGGGAGAGAGATGGGGAATATGAAGAGAGGAGAGAGAGATGGGGAATATGAAGAGAGATGGTGAATATGAAGAGAGGGGAGAGAGATGGGGAATATGAAGAGAGGAGGAGAGAGGAGGGGAATATGAAGAGAGGAGAGAGAGAGGAGGGTAATATGAAGAGAGGAGAGAGAGATGGGGAATATGAAGAGAGATGGGGAATATGAAGAGAGGAGAGAGAGAGGAGGGGAATATGAAGAGAGGGGGAATATGAAGAGAGATGGGGAATATGAAGAGAGATGGGGAATATGAAGAGAGATGGGGAATATGAAGAGAGGGGAGAGAGATGGGGAATATGAAGAGAGGAGAGAGAGAGGAGGGGAATATGAAGAGAGGAGAGAGAGATGGGGAATATGAAGAGAGATGGGGAATATGAAGAGAGGGGAGAGAGATGGGGAATATGAAGAGAGGAGGAGAGAGGTGGGGAATATGAAGAGAGGAGAGAGGTGGGGAATATGAAGAGAGGGGAGAGAGATGGGGAATATGAAGAGAGGGGAGAGAGATGGGGAATATGAAGAGAGGAGGAGAGAGGTGGGGAATATGAAGAGAGGGGAGAGAGATGGGGAATATGAAGAGAGGGGAGAGAGATGGGGAATATGAAGAGAGGAGAGAGAGATGGGGAATATGAAGAGAGGAGAGAGAGATGGGGAATATGAAGAGAGGGGAGAGAGGAGGGGAATATGAAGAGAGGAGAGAGAGATGGGGAATATGAAGGGAGGAGGAGAGAGATGGGGAATATGAAGAGAGGAGAGAGAGATGGGGAATATGAAGAGAGGGGAGAGAGGCGGGGAATATGAAGAGAGGAGAGAGAGATGGGGAATATGAAGAGAGGGGAGAGAGTAGGGGAATATGAAGAGAGGAGGAGAGAGATGGGGAATATGAAGAGAGGAGAGAGAGATGGGGAATATGAAGAGAGGAGAGAGAGATGGGGAATATGAAGAGAGGGGAGAGAGGAGGGGAATATGAAGAGAGGAGAGAGAGATGGGGAATATGAAGAGAGGAGAGAGAGATGGGGAATATGAAGAGAGGGGAGAGAGTAGGGGAATATGAAGAGAGGAGGAGAGAGATGGGGAATATGAAGAGAGGAGAGAGAGCTGGGGAATATGAAGAGAGGGGGAGAGAGGTGGGGAATATGAAGAGAGGGGAGAGAGATGGGGAATATGAAGGGAGGAGGAGAGAGATGGGGAATATGAAGAGAGGAGAGAGAGATGGGGAATATGAAGAGAGGGGAGAGAGGAGAGAGAGATGGGGAATATGAAGAGAGGGGAGAGAGGCGGGGAATATGAAGAGAGGAGAGAGAGATGGGGAATATGAAGAGAGGGGAGAGAGTAGGGGAATATGAAGAGAGGAGGAGAGAGATGGGGAATATGAAGAGAGGAGAGAGAGATGGGGAATATGAAGAGAGGGGGAGAGAGGAGGGGAATATGAAGAGAGGAGAGAGAGATGGGGAATATGAAGAGAGGGGAGAGAGGCGGGGAATATGAAGAGAGGAGAGAGAGATGGGGAATATGAAGAGAGGGGAGAGAGTCGGGGAATATGAAGAGAGGGGAGAGAGATGGGGAATATGAAGGGAGGTGGGGAGAGGTGGGAAATAAGAAGAGAGGGGGAGAGAGATGGGGAATATGAAGGGAGGAGGAGAGAGGTGGGGAATATGAATAGAGGGGGAGAGGGATGGGGAATATGAAGAGAGGGGGAGAGAGTTGGGGAATATGAAGAGAGGGGGAGAGAGGCGGGGAATAAGAAGAGAGGTGGAGAGAGGTGGGAAATATGAAGGAGGAGGAGAGAGATGGGGAATATGAAGGGAGGGGATAGAGGTGGGAAATATGAAGGAGGAGGAGAGAGATGGGGAATATGACGGGAGGGGATAGAGATGGGGAATATGAAGGGAGGTGGAGAGAGGTGGGAAATATGAAGGAGGAGGAGAGAGATGGGGAATATGAAGGGAGGGGATAGAGATGGGGAATATGAAGGGAGGTGGAGAGAGGTGGGGAATAGGAAGAGAGGGGAGAGACATGGGGGAATATGGAGAGAGGGGAGAGAGGCGGGGAATATGAAGAGAGGAGAGAGAGATGGGGAATATGAAGAGAGGAGGAGAGAGATGGGGAATATGAAGAGAGGAGAGAGAGATGGGGAATATGAAGAGAGGGGAGAGAGTAGGGGAATATGAAGAGAGGAGGAGAGAGATGGGGAATATGAAGAGAGGAGAGAGAGATGGGGAATATGAAGAGAGGGGAGAGAGGCGGGGAATATGAAGAGAGGAGAGAGAGATGGGGAATATGAAGAGAGGGGAGAGAGTCGGGGAATATGAAGAGAGGGGAGAGAGATGGGGAATATGAAGGGAGGTGGGGAGAGGTGGGAAATAAGAAGAGAGGGGGAGAGAGATGGGGAATATGAAGGGAGGAGGAGAGAGGTGGGGAATATGAATAGAGGGGGAGAGGGATGGGGAATATGAAGAGAGGGGGAGAGAGATGGGGAATATGAAGAGAGGGGGAGAGAGGTGGGGAATAAGAAGAGAGGGGGAGAGAGATGGGGAATATGAAGGGAGGTGGAGAGAGGTGGGAAATATGAAGGAGGAGGAGAGAGATGGGGAATATGAAGGGAGGGGATAGAGATGGGGAATATGAAGGGAGGTGGAGAGAGGGGGGAATAGGAAGAGAGGGGAGAGAGATGGGGAATATGAAGAGAGGGGGAGAGAGGAGGGGAATATGAGGAGAGGGGAGAGAGATGGGGAATATGAAGAGAGGAGGAGAGAGGAGGGGAATATGAAGAGAGGGGAGAGAGATGGGGAATATGAAGAGAGGGGAGAGAGTAGGGGAATATGAAGAGAGGAGGAGAGAGATGGGGAATATGAAGAGAGGAGAGAGAGATGGGGAATATGAAGAGAGGGGAGAGAGGTGGGGAATATGAATAGAGGGGGAGAGGGATGGGGAATATGAAGAGAGGGGGAGAGAGGAGGGGAATATGAAGAGAGGGGGAGAGAGGCGGGGAATAAGAAGAGAGGGGGAGAGAGATGGGGAATATGAAGGGAGGTGGAGAGAGGTGGGAAATATGAAGGAGGAGGAGAGAGATGGGGAATATGAAGGGAGGGGATAGAGGTGGGAAATATGAAGGGAGGGGAGAGAGATGGGGAATATGGAGAGAGGGGGAGAGAGATGGGGAATATGAAGGGAGGTGGAGAGAGGTGGGAAATATGAAGGAGGAGGAGAGAGATGGGGAATATGAAGGAGGAGGAGAGAGATGGGGAATATGAAGGGAGGGGATAGAGATGGGGAATATGAAGGGAGGTGGAGAGAGGTGGGAAATATGAAGGAGGAGGAGAGAGGCGGGGAATAATAAGAGAGGGGGAGAGAGATGGGGAATATGAAGGGAGGTGGAGAGAGGTGGGAAATATGAAGGAGGAGGAGAGAGGCGGGGAATAAGAAGAGAGGGGGAGAGAGATGGGGAATATGAAGGGAGGTGGAGAGAGGTGGGAAATATGAAGGAGGAGGAGAGAGATGGGGAATATGAAGGGAGGGGATAGAGATGGGGAATATGAAGGGAGGGGATAGAGATGGGGAATATGAAGAGAGGAGCAGAGAGGAGGGGAATAGGAATAGAGGGGAGAGAGATGGGGAATATGGAGAGAGGGGGAGAGAGGGGGGAATATGAAGAGAGGGGGAGAGAGGCGGGGAATATGAAGAGAGGGGAGAGAGATGGGGAATATGAAGAGAGGAGGAGAGAGGGGGGAATATGAAGAGAGGGGAGAGAGATGGGGAATATGAAGAGAGGGGAGAGAGATGGGGAATATGAAGAGAGGGGAGAGAGATGGGGAATATGAAGAGAGGAGAGAGAGATGGGGAATATGAAGAGAGGAGAGAGAGATGGGGAATATGAAGAGAGGGGAGAGAGATGGGGAATATGAAGAGAGGAGAGAGAGATGGGGAATATGAAGAGAGGGGAGAGAGGCGGGGAATATGAAGAGAGGAGGAGAGAGATGGGGAATATGAAGAGAGGAGAGAGAGATGGGGCATATGAAGAGAGGGGAGAGAGTAGGGGAATATGAAGAAAGGAGGAGAGAGGAGGGGAATATGAAGAGAGGAGAGAGAGATGGGGAATATGAAGAGAGGGGAGAGAGATGGGGAATATGAAGAGAGGAGAGAGAGATTGGGAATATGAAGAGAGGGGAGAGAGGTGGGGAATATGAAGAGAGGAGAGAGAGATGGGGGAATATGAAGAGAGGGGAGAGAGTAGGGGAATATGAAGAGAGGAGGAGAGAGATGGGGAATATGAAGAGAGGAGGACAGAGATGGGGAATATGAAGGGAGAGGAGAGAGGTGGGAAATAAGAAGAGAGGGAGAGAGATATGGGGAATATGAAGAGAGGGGGAGAGAGGTGGGGAATAAGAAGAGAGGGGGAGAGAGGTGGGGAATATGAAGAGAGGGGGAGAGAGGAGGGGAATATGAAGAGAGGGGAAGAGAGATGGGGAATAAGAAGAGAGGGGGAGAGAGGTGGGGAATATGAAGAGAGGGGGAGAGAGGTGGGGAATAAGAAGAGAGAGGGAGAGAGGTGGGGAATATGAAGAGAGGGGGAGAGAGGTGGGGAATATGAGAGAGGGGGGAGAGAGAGGGGGAATAAGAAGAGAGGGGGAGAGAGGTGGGGAATATGAATAGAGGAAGAGAGAGGCGGGGAATATTAAGAGAGGGGGTGAGGTGACGAGAATATGAATAGAGTGTGGGAGGCTGTCCACCAAAAAAGACATACAACCCTTGATAAATGCATTATTTATTACGTACGTACGGAGAGAAAGGTTTGTCCTCAGGCAAGCATATCTCTAAATTCTACTGAAAACTGCATCCAATATATATACAAATTGTTTTACTGCAAAAGGAATGCAAAAGTGGAAATCGGAGCATAAAATAAGAACAAAAGCTGATGTCACGGACGCTTGGCTTCACATTTTTGGACAAGGTCAAACCACAGATAAAACATGTTTTTTGCCAGCTCAGTACAGAGCAGTTCTGCCCAGCAACTGTGAAATGGCTCTCAGCCAATGCTATACTAACAAGCATATTTCCCATGGCCTAATTCAGCTAGGCCAGATGATGCTTTTACCCAGCAAGCTTTTAGCCACAGCTGTCTCTGATTGGTCCAGGACATGACAATATCAAGGACATTTTCCTCTTTATGACAAGTATCCATTTTTACTCCGACAGCTCCCTCCTTTTTGTCATCTCTGACAATCTTGGTGGCGTCTGGTCAAATCGGTTTCTGGTGTTTGTTTCCATTCCATCCCCTCCCTTACCTCAAATGGCTGTACAGCTGACACTGCACGTGAAAAAGCCGAATGCCCCAACTCTGTGTCTGCCTCAAAATCTTATGTCCAAAACGCATCTCTCTCTGTACCCACCTTACCCAGTCAAACCCAGCTGCTCCAGGACTCCAGTGTCCTTCTCTCCTGACAAGGTGGATAAGTTTTTGTCAAACCTTGACTCTGATTCTGCAACTGGACCAGACGGCATCAGCCCACGGGTCCTAAAATCCTGCTCTGCCGCTCTATCTCACCCTCTCTCTGTTCTCTTCTCCCTCTCCTTTGCTCAAGGTCATCTGCCATCAGCTTGGAAATCAGCCAACATTACCTCTTCACACAAAAAGGTGCAAAAACCGATCCTTGCAACGACAGACCAATCAGCCTGCTCCCAATTATCAGCAAAGTCATGGAATCCATCATTGCTTTGGATATCAAATCCTTCCTCTTCTCCAATGGCTTGATCTCTGATCATTAATTTGGTTTCAGACCAGGTCACTCTACTCTGGACATGCTGCTTCTGCTGTCTCAACAATGGATGGAGGTACTCAATGCCAAACAGGAAATCAGAGCTGTCTCCCTTGACATATCACGTGCCTATGATACGGTCTGGCACCCAGCTCTGCTCACCAAACTCTCCTCCTATGGTATCCATGGAAATCTCCACGCATGGCTTGCGAACTTCCGCTCTGGTCATAGTCAACGTGTGGCCCTGAATGGATTTCTCTCATCTCTCCTTCCTGTTCAGGCTGGAGTTCCCCCTCTCCGCTCTGGGCCGGTGCTCCTTCTTCACACCTAGCTTGGCTTCATGCTGTTGAAACCAAAGCTTTCAGAATGATTGGAATCTCCCGCGATGAAGCTAACTCCGAGGGCCTTTCACTCACTCACCGCAGGGCAGGTTGGTGGTCTTTCTGTCTTCTACCGACTCCTCTCCAGCCTAGCTCCCCCAGCTCTGTCTGTGCTCTGTCCCCAAAATATTCCTACATGTCGCACAGGAGCTGCCTGCAACCCTCTTATGGTTAAACTGCCAAAATCAAGACTCTCTATTCACCTTCACGCTTTCATTCCTCTTTTCTCCCGCCTCAAATCCCCCGCCCGGAACAAACTCCCTCACTTTATTCAATCCCACTCCTTCCTCCCGGTCTTTAATACAGCTGTTCACCACCATCTCTTGTCTTCCCCAATCCAAAACCTTGATATTTTCTACCCCCGTTAATTCACCCCAGATCCACTTTTTGGAAAATCAGACTTCTTTCCTGGAGGTCCCAGCAATGTCCATGTGTTTTATACCTCTCCCACCCCCCCCCCCCATTCCCGTGCCTCCTCCCCCAAGCCCTCTCCATCCCACAGAACTCCCAATGTCACTGCTCTCAAATGTTGTACTTGTGTGCTTCCCTCTCTCTCCCCATCTCGTTTCCCACTCCCTTTATCTGATGTTTTATGTGTCAGTTTGTCTTTTTGTGATTAATGTTAGCTCTTACATGAGCCTCAATATTTTACACACAAAAAATAATTTAAAAAATGACTACATTCACCCTCTTGACCCAGGCCTCCTTCCCCCCTGCCAGAATTATGCTTCACCACCCCCGGGATCTCCAGCCAGGGTCTCCCCAAACCCTGAAAGCTCTGAGATTGACAAATTCCCAGACGTGGATCCACTCTTTCTGGAAGATGAGACAGTGGAGACCCTGTCAACACAGAGGCATACAATTATTGTTAAGTTTGTGGGGGTAGGGATACTTTAGTCCAGGTAGATTTGCATAAATTAACATGATCCGATGGCCACGAAGAAGAAGAACCACTAGATGTACTATAAGTAGGGATCCGGTAGGTACCATGTGTTCGGATTAAGTGTACCTTCGTCCCCATTATGAGGAGTGGGGTATGTTAATTAGCTCAGGGATTATGGGTAATGAATCTCTTGTATGTCGATACCTCTGTAATTTATTTCCTATGTCCCTTTTGGCATCACACCATAGACACTAGCCAAAATCGTCCATTAAACAGCTCACTATCAATAAAAACCCATCGGAAGTCATGCATCGAGCCCTACCGCTGACAACCCCGACTTGGGAGGAGCACAGGATGGGCGGGCCGAGGGCCGCGCCCAGAAGGACAGCGATTGGTTAGGTTTTTGATTGGCACCAGCCCGGGGTAAGATGGGACTTGCTGATAGGAGCAGGGAAGAATGGGTAAGACATGACTCGCTGTTGGCGGGGGACCCCAGATGACGTCAGAGCCTGGGTGATAAAAGAACGCGCTCGCAGACATTTTCGCTCTTCTCTTTGCTCTTCTTCTTGGCTTGACACGCTAGCAGACATTCTCTATTCTCTTCTCCTTGGCTCCTCGCTCTGACCAATGCCCTCTTGCGCCTGCTCGATTTGAACTTTGTTGGTGAACGATCACATTTTTATCTCTTTCCGCATCAACGCCCTTCTGATTCTTCTCTGCTTTTGGATCTCATCGGGGGAGGCTGTGCGCCGATATCTTTCTGGTGGTCGTGAGGAGGAAGAGCCGCAGCTTTCCAAGCAAGAGCGACGGGTGGACAAGCGCTGCTGGCTCGCTGCAGTGCGACACAAAGCGAGGCCTGGGTTCCCACCTACGAATGAGCAGTTCCCGCCAACGAACGAGCGGTTCACACCAACGAACGAGCGGTTCACACCAACGAACGAGCGGTTCACACCAACGAACGAGCGGTTCACACCAACGAACGAGCGGTTCACACCAACGAACGAGCGGTTCACACCAACGAACGAGCGGTTCACACCAACGAACGAGCGGTTCACACCAACGAACGAGTGGTTCACACCAACGAACGAGCGGTTCACACCAACGAACGAGCGGTTCACACCAACGAACGAGCGGTTCACACCAACGAACGAGTGGTTCCCACCTACGAATGAACAGTTCCCGCCAACGAACGAGCGGTTCACACCAACGAACGAGCGGTTCACACCAACGAACGAGCGGTTCACACCAACGAACGAGCGGTTCACACCAACGAACGAGCGGTTCACACCAACGAACGAGCGGTTCACACCAACGAACGAGTGGTTCCTGCCAAATAATATTTATGAAACTATGTCTAAAGAATGAAACATTCTGACTTTATAAATAATACAATTGAAATGGAAAAGTCCCTGGGAAAAAGTCTTTTGGGCGGTGTATAAGAACATTACGGTACCTTACACCTTTCTGTCTGGCGAATACCAAAGTTACTCTTTTCGTTACAGCATACAAAATGACATTTAAAAAATTAAATATTTCAAATAAACTTCTTTAAAGTGTACCTGTACATAACTTATAAAATAAGAACGAAAAGATCATCTCTCGGCAATTTCCCGTCTGTGTTTATTTATTTATTTTCACATCTGTGAATTGCATGTCCATGCACACGTGAAATGGAGTTTCTTTATTAATCCTGGTAGTGAACACGATTCAGCCTTGAAAACGCATGCGAAAACAAATTTTTATATACCTACTAGTACCCTACTGCAAAGCCGCAATGAGCCGGTGAAGCCAAAGCCTCTTGCCAGTATTTTACCCATCACTATGGCATCAGTAGGTTAGGTAGTCGGTAGTAGGTAGGTGTAGTAGGTACCGCACCTAGTTCAAAATGACACCTTTTGCATTCTGGATGAGATTAAAATTTATAAAATTTCCTTCTTGATTAATTCGGTGAATTCCGTCTCAACTTCGGATATTTCCGGCCGTGAAAAACTATTCCCTGCAGCCGCGAGATTTCTAAAAAATAATTCTTCGTCAATTTTAGAATATTTGATGCCGTTTTCAGCCTCCGAAACGCGTAATAAGCTTTTTTGAAATATTTTTTCAAATGCTCGAATCTCATTGGTTCCGGAGTTTGGTGACGATTTTCGTTGAAGATAACCATGGCCCGTGCCGGCCCGGGGAACGAGGTTGGTCTTAAAGTATTGTTACGCAACCGTGATTAACACCACAGTTACGGATGGCCGATTGCGAGACTTTAACTCCCGAGGCGAGAACTCAATAGCGGATTCCAAATCAAACACTTAAAGTTAAACGCGCAGAATGGCGGACACAGCGAAGCTCCGCAGCCCTATCTATTAAAATGAAACACCCAGGAAACTGCATTCAGATATATACAGAAAATAATACAAGGATTTATTAATGAAAAGTAAAGACAGTGAAAAAGCCCGCGCCGGTAATACTAATAACTCTAGTAAGCCTAAATTGGGATCCCACACACAACAGATACCAAACACGATACGAGGGAGATTATGAATACGAAAATAACACGTCTCGTCAGGTAAAGTGTAACGCGGAGCTCGGGCTTATCTGGCTCCTTTCGTCTTCTTGTAACACGGCCGCGCTCAACCGCCACCAGGCCTCGTCGGTTCAACGGCACACCCACACCACGAGCTCCCTTGCTCCAACGGTCCAACGCAGGGCTGCACAAAGCAAACGAACTCCACTCGACCAGGGCCAGGAAGGACTCCTTTGAACTCCACTCGACTCGACTCTCTGCGGGAGTGCTGGCAGCCAAGTGCCAACTGTTCACTGCTCTGTGCCAACTGCCAACGAACTGCCCTTGAGTGCCAACTGCCAACGAACTGCCACTGAGTGCCAACTGCCAACGAACTGCCCTTGAGTGCCAACTGCCAACGAACTGCCGCTGAGTGCCAACTGCCAACGAACTGCCGAGTGCCAACTGCCAACTCCAACTGTTCAACGAACTGCCTCTTAATGGCGTCCGACCGTCGCTAATATCTCTGGCCGATGACGTCACATTGGCGCACTCCTCAGCCAATAATAGCCTCCCAACTCGCCGGCTCGCCTAGGTCACGCCCTCTGCGGCATCCCACTCCTGACATCTCCCGTCCCCGACCCCGCGGTCCTTGTGTTATAACACGTGCCAGGCGAGGTTTGTAGGCCTTGGAGGTGTAAACGGTGGCGGCCAATTGTGGCGGTGTTTTTGGCCTGGTTTCCTGTCCATTTGTTCCGAAGTCATTGTCAGGGAAAGGAATTATTTAATGTTGCGCTAAGGACCTAACTAATGTTTATGTGGTTTGCAGTGCCATAATGGACAAAGGTTTGACTACTAGGTGAAACTCACAGGGGCGTTACCTTTAATCCCTCACTATTTAACACTCGAACCTCCAGGTAGATCCACAATCATACATCTTCCCCCGACAAACGCCTAAACATCAAGAACTTATTACATGTAGAGTCCCTGTCACGACAGCCGAATACCTACCTATTCAGATCTACCTAGCTCTAGATGTTGCTCTACCAAATTCATAACACAGCCCCCCCCCCCCCCCTGGAACCGTAGCTCCTGCAAGGTTCACCGCAGGCGCTACCATTCCAGCCTTAACACTTACTGTCACACACTTAATTAACCTATGAAATAAATCAGGAAGGGCTGTGGGAAGTGAGTCGGACTACCTACCTACACTTCCTTAACATGCTGAACCCCTTAACCATCATGCAAGTATGTACATTTTCTTCGTTGCTCCTGTGGAGGGAGGAAACAAACAACACACAACACTAACTTAACCACAAAACTTAACCATCTTTCCAAAACTCAAAACTCTAACCTTTGTACATACCCGGGTCTACAGACCGCGTCCCCCGGTGGATGCCACAAGACACAACCTTACCTGCGGGGCCATCCCAATGCACCCCCTAAATTTCCTCGGGCCCTGTCCAGATGTTGCAGGTAAGTGACATGGCTCGGTGGATTTCGCCCACATTCATGCAACACAGACCCCTTAACCGCTCATCCTCATTCCAAAAATCATCAAGGCATTTCAAAAGTCAACAAAGCACTTATTTCAACACACCCCCTGCAGGACCATGGCATTGATGTCATTCACGTGTGTGTGCATTCCTCAACTAGGCAGCGGGGAGGTACCGCACAAAAAGATGGTGGGGGCGCATCAGGCTGTGGTGCCCGCAGTCCCAAAAACAAGTCAACCGACTTACAAGTTCATTGCCCCCCCCCCCCCTTTTTACCTCTTGGCCCCGTGACAGCCCAACAGCCCCTTTCCGCCGTTACCTCGCCGGTGAGGGTCTCCACACACACCAGGCTCCTTTGCCTCCTGCTTTCGCGCAGCAACACGGGTCACCGGGGGACTTCCTCACCCCGCGGCGCCCAACCAGACCCTCCACCGACGAGCTCCAATTTCCAGTTACCACCGGCTGCCAGGGGTAATTGCCGCAGAGGGGGGCCCGCAGGCATCGCTCCTCAGAGCTTGCTCTGTACCTACGGACACACACACCTTCCCCACCCACAAGACCCCAAAACACACTTCCTCCCCCGCTGCCATTCAATTCTCCACACAACTCAGCACAATTCAGCACAATTCCATAGATGGTGTAAAAGGTGTTACAAGGCTTGCCATGGCCTGCTACATGTGAAATCCCCCAGTTCACATTTAAACCATCACACATTTCCAAAAGCACATTTCCAAAAGCACAAGTATCGCCCCTCATTATCTCCAATAATCATCACTCACTCTCCAGGTTCCACTCTCACGACCACATCAAAACACCTAACCACAATACAAAACATACGCCACCCACAAGACACTGTGGCTCCCATTCCATCCCCTCACCGGCCATGTCATCACTCTCACCCGCCTCCCAACTCCAATTTACATGTCCCCAATTTCCCAAAGCAAATCCTGAAGCCTGGGACAGTACTCCTCAAAACACTCACCTCAAGTGCAGGTAGTTGCAGGTTGGTCAGGTCCAAAGTGCAATCCACCCATACAATTCCCAAAATTTCACATTGGGCCTACCAAATACTTCCAAATTTCTCTTTTGTCCCCACTACACTGGCAGGTATGTGGATCCGCATCCAACGGTGATCATCACTACACAACTACCTGTGGCCACGACAGTTCTGCACCCCTACCGTGCAAGGGTCACCGGGACAAGGTGAGCAGTCAAAACGCCAACATGGCCCATGAGTGTCCATAAGGGCGCGACCCACCATCCATTCTTCGGCCCCCCCCTGCGAGGAACACAGCTGCAGCAGCCCCAGCTGGCCAATGTGGTGAGCACTTGCTGCCACAACACACACTACCGCACACACAACCTCGGCCCTGGGGGGCACGGTCGCAGTGCGTGGCATCCCTACAGCCACGTCCCCTGCACCTCCCCATCATCCCCCAGTCCGACTACAGAACTGCAGCCCCCCCAGTGCTCACCCACACTTGACCACACCAAGGTCCAGTCAACAGCCATGCTCCACCAGGAGACCCACCCAGAAGACATGGTCCACACACCTCGGACACGCACAGCACCACGTTGACCCTCAGGCTACACAACTACATCCCCATCATCCCGCGTCCCAAATATCAGCACAGTTGCCCCCGCAACCAGTTGAAAGCTGTGTCTTGCTACCCTATTAATTTCATCACAGCCTCCAACACTTTGGTCTACACACCTGGATCAATAATGGCGTCACTGTACAGTGTCCACCATGGCATTTCAAAATCCACCCTTAAATTTCCATCTAACCCACAGATTACCCATGCCAACCATTTGTCACATTTCACTAACCTCACCAAAGAAGGATGCTTTGCCATACACATGCCAGCCGAGCATGGCCCATATGCTCGGCTCGTTACACATCTCCCGATTCACATCCCCATGGCTCTCTTCCCAACCCGAGAGTCCATAAATCATAACGGAGCATCTGTGGAAGGTCACTCACACCATCACGTTCCACAGATGCCCCAATGGTTGTCCGGCAGGCTATCTCCATCCCTGTCCATTCGGTTTGACCCGCGTCCATCGACCAACACGGCATGGCAGGTCATCACATGCCAGTTGTCCCAAAGTCTCAGGGAGAGGGTGTCAGGTCGCATGCCCGGGTGATCACTACATCAGGCCCAAGCTGGCCATCTGCGGTGCCACCACCAAAGCGCGACCCACAACACCTCCCCCCAGTGGTCCTCAATAAATGCCAACCCAGGCTTGAGAAACCACCTCGGACCCCTCTGGAGGTCTTAACCCCCACCAGGGTCCGGTGACCCTGCCGGCCCGAGCCACCAGCTCGGACGGCGCCCCGACGGACAAGGGACGCCACACTCCACCAGACCCCCCGTGGGACCCAGGTCGTACCTCGACACCCAAGGCTGGACCCCACGTCCAAATCTCGCCATCACAGCCCCCCAGCTGGCTGGCATACCCAAATTTTGAAAGGGGCAACTTTTGCCCGAGGCCATCACCCATGACCTCTCCATGTCCAGATCCCGCAGCCCGGGAACCAATCCCAACCATGGCTGCTCCAAATCAAGTTCCCATTGTAATTTTATTTTAAATTTTATTTTACAAATTTTCATTCCCACTGCCAAACCGCAGCTGCAGGGAACAACCTCTACCACCGGTTGTTCTGCCCCTCCCTGCAGTTGATCCAAATTCCCTACAGGGACCAAATCTCCAGAAGCTCTATCTCCCGATCCTCCAAGATCCAAATCTAGCCCGGAGCCAACACACTCCCCCAAATGGTTGTCCAATTTTGGAGCCTCTGTTTCCAAATAGCAGTGTACGGTGAGCGTCCCCTCGGTCATTCCAACCACCTCCTTGGACCAACTCACCTCTTCCCCCAGACTCCTTTGGGCCTGGACAAGCTCTACCTCCATGGGACTGTCACAGGTCTCCAGCCGCTGGATCGAATCATCCTCATCCTCATCATTTCCACAAATCATTCTTGGCCCCGCCAGGCTTTGATCAATATCCCCAATAAATACCCGGTCCGGCTCTATCGCATGGACCCCCAAAAACTCTACCCCCTCTTGCTCCGCACCACCGCCCTGGTGCTGCACAATTCCAAATTCATCCCCCGGTTGGGGTGTTGTGACATCCACACGGTCCCGATAAACAACCAGGCCAGAATGTGGGAAACATTCCCCATTACAACTCTCACATTCCAAATTTCCTTCCCCGCTCACCTGTGGACACTCCACGTTTACCTGCAGGCATTCCCCATCTACCTGTACACATTCCCCATCGAACTGTGGACATTCTCCGCTCACCTGTACACTTACCACAATTGCCATTTCCCTTTTTAATCCATTAATTTGGTCACTCATGTCCTTTAGTCCTTCCCTCCATTCCTTCCCCTGCGACTCCATTTTATTTTCCATCCCTTCAATTTTATCATTTATTCCCCGAATTTCTGCAAGGTTTCGCTCACCCTGTGCGTTCATGTCTCCCATCTGCTTTCCCATTTTGTTTTCCAGCCCATCAATTTTAATACTCTGAGCATCCATTAATTCCTTCAAAAATTTCATTAAAGCCTGGTCGTCTCTAGGGGCCGTCCCACTTGTTCCCGGCTCCCCGGTGGGGGAGGGGGATAAGTTGGTGCTCGGGACGGGGGAGGTTCCAAGGCTCACCTCGACATCTAATTCCCCTATTTCCGGCTCACTCCCGACGCTGACGGAGGCCTCGCTGCGTACTTCCATTTCGTCGACCTCCGACATCCGCTTTTCGGAAGGTCGTTCCCCGCGCGCGTATTTATTTCAATTCCAAAAACACAATTTAAATTTGACGAAGACGCGATATCGCGCTCCGTTTGCCCAATTGATTACTAAATTTCTCCGCCTCGCCTATAAAAAATTTGCGTTCGAACGTCGGGCGCGATGCACGCCCGACTGTGTCGATGTCTCGCCGCGGACAAAAAAAAATTGTCCGACAGGTTCGAATCCCACTCCTGACACCACTTGGTACGCAACCGTGATTAACACCACAGTTACGGATGGCCGATTGCGAGACTTTAACTCCCGAGGCGAGAACTCAATAGCGGATTCCAAATCAAACACTTAAAGTTAAACGCGCAGAATGGCGGACACAGCGAAGCTCCGCAGCCCTATCTATTAAAATGAAACACCCAGGAAACTGCGTTCAGATATATACAGAAAATAATACAAGGATTTATTAATGAAAAGTAAAGACAGTGAAAAAGCCCGCGCCGGTAATACTAATAACTCTAATAAGCCTAAATTGGGATCCCACACACAACAGATACCAAACACGATATGAGGGAGATTATGAATACGAAAATAACACGTCTCGTCAGGTAAAGTGTAACGCGGAGCTCGGGCTTATCTGGCTCCTTTCGTCTTCTTGTAACACGGCCGCGCTCAACCGCCACCAGGCCTCGTCGGTTCAACGGCACACCCACACCACGAGCTCCCTTGCTCCAACGGTCCAACGCAGGGCTGCACAAAGCAAACGAACTCCACTCGACCAGGGCCAGGAAGGACTCCTTTGAACTCCACTCGACTCGACTCTCTGCGGGAGTGCTGGCAGCCAAGTGCCAACTGTTCACTGCTCTGTGCCAACTGCCAACGAACTGCCCTTGAGTGCCAACTGCCAACGAACTGCCGCTGAGTGCCAACTGCCAACGAACTGCCCTTGAGTGCCAACTGCCAATGAACTGCCGCTGAGTGCCAACTGCCAACGAACTGCCGAGTGCCAACTGCCAACTCCAACTGTTCAACGAACTGCCTCTTAATGGCGTCCGACCGTCGCTAATATCTCTGGCCGATGACGTCACATTGGCGCACTCCTCAGCCAATAATAGCCTCCCAACTCGCCGGCTCGCCCAGGTCACGCCCTCTGCGGCATCCCACTCCTGACATCTCCCGTCCCCGACCCCGCGGTCCTTGTGTTATAACACGTGCCAGGCGAGGTTTGTAGGCCTTGGAGGTGTAAACGGTGGCGGCCAATTGTGGCGGTGTTTTTGGCCTGGTTTCCTGTCCATTTGTTCCGAAGTCATTGTCAGGGAAAGGAATTATTTAATGTTGCGCTAAGGACCTAACTAATGTTTATGTGGTTTGCAGTGCCATAATGGACAAAGGTTTGACTACGAGGTAAAACTCACAGGGGCGTTACCTTTAATCCCTCACTATTTAACACTCGAACCTCCAGGTAGATCCACAATCATACATCTTCCCCCGACAAACGCCTAAACATCAAGAACTTATTACATGTAGAGTCCCTGTCACGACAGCCGAATACCTACCTATTCAGATCTACCTAGCTCTAGATGTTGCTCTACCAATTTCATAACAGTATTTTAATTACAAATTAGAGGTGCATAAGATTGTGAATCAAAAAAAGACGGGTGAAACAAACTCCTATTGAACTTTTTGGCAATTGTTTATGCATACTTCCACATCCGCAAGATGGCGGCCTCCATGGAGCGATTTGGTGCGTCATAGCTTGGAATTCTCAAGGGATCCAGCAAAATCTGGCTGTTCAACATAATACGTACGCGTTCATTCACAACACCGGCTTCGCCGGCTACTAGTACCCGACTGCAAAGCCGCAATGAGCCGGCGAAGCCAAAGCCTCTTGCCACTATTTTACCCATCACTATCACTATGGCATCAGTAGGTTAGGTAGTTGGTAGTAGGTAGGTGTAGTACTGTAGTAGGTACCTACCTGGTAAGACTTGGTAAAAGAGAAGAGCAGACAGTCCTCCCCAATACCTACATACAATAAATGTCACAAGAAGCTTAAGGAAGTAACTATACGATGTGCTAGCTTAGGGCCTATTTTAAGAAATTTTAACTGGGCTTAATATACGATTTCACAGTATGTGTGTAGTCTTCTAACTTCAGTCGCTGTCAGGGCTGGTTCTCTCCGGGCACTGCGGCTTCCCCCACCAGAATAAGTTAGCTTGCAGTAAGATCAGTGCCGACAGATCAGACGATAGCGCCGTTTCAACGGCAATGTGTGACTGTCGTTAATCAAGCCGTGTCGATGGCGCTGATTGGCTGACCTAAGCTGATCGCTGATTGGTCAGCTCACAAAATTTCGCAAATTCAGACCTAAAATGACACCATTTGCATTCTGGATGAGATTAAAATTGATAAAATTTACTTCTTGATTAATTCGGTGAATTCCGTCTCAACTTCGGATATTTCCGGCCGTGAAAAACTATACCCTACGGCCGCGAGATTTAAAAAAATTAATTCTTCGTCAATTTTAGAATATTTGATGCCGTTTTCACCCTCCGAAACGCGTAATAAGCTTTTTTGAAATACTTTTTCAAATGCTCGAATCTCATTGGTTCCGGTGTTTGGTGACGATTTTCGTTGAAGATAACGAGGTTGGTCTTAAAGTATTTTAATTACAAATTAGAGGTGCATAAGATTGTGAATCAAAAAAAGACGGGTGAAACAAACACCTATTGAACTTTTTCGCAATTTATTTATGCAAACTTCTGCATCCGGAAGATGGCGGCCTCCATTGAGTGATTTGGTTTTTGAAATATTTTTTCAAATGCTCGAACCTCATTGGTTCCGGTGTTTGGTGACGATTTTCGTTGAAGATAACCAGGCCCGTGCGGGCCGAGGTTGGTCTTAAAGTATTTTAATTACAAATGAGAGGTGCATAATATTGTGAATCAAACAAAGACGGGTGAAACAACCTCCTATTGAACTTTTTTCAATTTGTTATGCATACTTCCGCATCCGCAAGATGGCGGCCTCCATTAAGCGATTTAGTGCGTCAAAGCTTCGAAATTCTCAAGCCAAAGGACGCAGCATAATCTGGTTTTTCAACATAATACTGTACGTACGCGTTCATTGAGAACACCGGCTTCGCCGGCTATTAAAGATTTCACGATTTTATTTCCTCTCGCTTATACACTACTAGTACCCGACTGCAAAGCCGCAATGAGCCGGCGAAGCCAAAGCCCCTTGCCACGATTTTACCCATCACTATGGCATCAGTAGGTTAGGTAGTAGGTAGGTGTAGTAGGTACCGTACCTAGTTCAAAATCACACCATTTGCATTATGGATGAGATTAAAATTTATAAAATTTCCTTCTTGATTAATTCGGTGAATTCCGTCTCAACTTCGGATATTTCCGGCCGTGAAAAACTATCCCCTACGGCCGCGAGATTTCTAAAAAATAATTCTTCGTCAATTTTAGAATATTTGACGCCGTTTTCAGCGTCCGAAACGCGGTAATAAGCTTTTTTGAAATATTTTTTCAAATACTCGAATCTCATTGGTTCCGGTAATTGGTGACGATTTTCGTTGAAGATAACCAGGGCCCGTGTGGGCCCGGGAACGAGGTTGGTCTTAAAGTATTTTAATTACAAATTAGAGGTGCATAAGATTGTGAATCAAAAACAGACGGGTGAAACAAACTCCTATTGAACGTTTTTCAATTTGTTATGCATACTTCTGCATCTGCAAGATGGCGGCCTCCATTGAGCGATTTGGTGCGTCAAAGCTTCGAAATTCTCAAGGGATCCAGCAAAATCGGGCTTTTCAACATAATACGTACGTGTTCATTCACAACACCGGCTTCGCCGGCTACTAGTA
Source organism: Myxine glutinosa (assembly GCF_964187855.1). Lineage (NCBI taxonomy): Eukaryota > Metazoa > Chordata > Myxini > Myxiniformes > Myxinidae > Myxine > Myxine glutinosa. Next base: position 16,079,128 of record NC_136268.1, read on the forward strand.
CCCGACTGCAAAGCCGCAATGAGCCGGCGAAGCCAAAGCCTCTTGCCACTATTTTACCCATCACTATGGCATCAGTAGGTTAGGTACTTGGTAGTAGGTAGGTGTAGTAGGTACCGTCGGTGTAGTAGGTGTAGTCGGTACCATTTGCATTCTGGATGAGATTAAAATTGATAAAATTTACTTCTTGATTAATTCGGTGAATTCCGTCTCAACTTCGGATATTTCCGGCCGTGAAAAACTATCCCCTACGGCCGCGAGATTTCTAAAAAATAATTCTTCGTCAATTTTAGAATATTTTCACCCTCCGAAACGCGTAATAAGCTTTTTAAAAATACTTTTCAAATGCTCGAATCTCATTGGTTCCGGTGTTTGGTGACGATTTTCGTTGAAGATAACGAGGTTGGTCTTAACGTATTTTAATTACAAATTAGAGGTGCATTCGATTGTGAATCAAACAACGATGGGTGAAACAAACTCCTATTGAACTTTTTCGCAATTGTTTTATGCAAACTTCCGCATCCGGTTGATGGCGGCCTCCATTGCGTGATTTGGTTTTAGAAATATTTTTTCAAATGCTCGAATCTCATTGGTTCCGGTGTTTGGTGACGCTTTTCGTTGAAGATAACCAGGCCCGTGCGGGCCGAGGTTGGTCTTAAAGTATTTTAATTATAAATTAGAGGTGCATAAGATTGTGAATCAAACAACGATGGGTGAAAGAAACTCCTATTGAACGTTTTTCAATTTGTTATGCATACTTCCGCATCCGCTAGATGGCAAGATGGCGCAAGCTGGCGGCGCAAGATGGCATCCGCAAGATGGCGGCCTCCATTGCGCTTCGGAATTCTCAAGCCAAGGGATACAGCATAATCTGGTTTTCGACATAATACGTACGCGTTTATTGACAACACCGGCTTCGCCGGCTATGAAAACGCATCTTCTTTGGACGGTGTATAAACGCTCCAAACGAAACAGGCATTACCTGGTTTATTTTGCTTGAGTTGTAATCAAAATGCACCTGTGTTTCTTCAAACAGTAATTTATGATAAAAGACGTGTTGCTTCAGTCTTAAAATGCACATCAGAGGCCTATGGAACCCAGGACTCTTCCTCATTTTTAAACTTGATTGTATCGAAAACTTTTCACTTTACAAAGTAAAAATAGAATAAAACCAAACGTTATTAATAAATATTGTATTCCATAGTTAGTTTATATACATTTTTGAAGTACTATATTGTTTAATTCCATGGTTGGAAAAGAGTTGACTCGCTTTAAACAAACTCTGTATATACCACGGAGGTATATAATAAACCTGGAGAGCCAATGACGGCTGTCGGCTGAAGCTAGCGGAAGTTGCTTGGCGGCCATATTGGGAAGCCGATTGTGTCTGCGTCCGTGTTTGATCTCACAATCAGCTGATCTCACAATTTCTGATTCATTTTGGATGCTTACCGACTGTAAGGAGTCTTATTTGTGAACGCGCTGTTTCAAAATGCCACAGTGTGTTGCATTTGACTGCACAAATACCTCAGGGAAGGCCTCCACATGCACATTTCACAAGTAAGTGACAAACCACGATCGCGGGTGTTCTGCTTTTTCAGTTTTTGGCGTGGTCACGGTGGTGGGGCTAGGTAATTAAGTTTCAATGAAGTTTCAATGAAGTTTGAACACTGTTTGAATTTGATGATGTTAGACCATGCGCAGGGTGTGCAATACGACACAGATCTCAAATATAACTGTATTGTGTATTCACTAGGGCTATGTGAGTATGTCAGACTGATGTCTGATTGACTCATTCATTGATTCAGATTGAAGTATCGAGATTGACTCGTCAGCTCGTGATCATTGTCAAGTGATTTAATTTGTGATGAGCTTAACTTAATTGTCCAGTCTACTACTGTCAGGGTTTCCATGCCCTCCTGTGTCACTCGTGAGCAGAAAGAGCAAATGGGGGTTACTTGTGGAAGGTACGAAAGTCCGACACATGGCAAACATTAGCAGATGAAGTTGTATTTAACTATACATATGAAACTCAAAATATTATTTTGATATGGAGTCGTTTTGACTCGGATGTTTTGACTGCCCTCTGAGGTTTTGACAACCACATTTTGTGAGCACAATGTATTTTGTTTCAAGGTTTCCAAAGGATAAGGACTTGTGCTCTCGATGGACATCTGCCCTGAGAAGGGAGTCCTTCTACCCCACCCCAGGCACCACAGTTCTGTGCAGTGATCACTTCAATGAGAGTGACTTCGACAGGACTGGTCAAACCGTCCGACTGAAGCCGAAGTCCGTCCCCAGCTGTTTCAACTTCCCAGCACATTTAAAGAAGGTAAACTATGCTATGTTGGTATTCCACCTATGTTAGGTTGGTATTCCCCATACAGTGGTGCCCACTTAAAGTCATACCGCTTATTGGAATATCCCGTCTATAGTCCTAGAATAGTGAAATCCAAAACCAGTTCCTATATAAACTGTAGTGAATCTTCCCATGTAATGTCATAGAATAATGTCATATCCCACTTAATTTCATAGTCAAATTGCTCACAATTGATTCCAAGCATAGTTATTTCCCAATTATTATCATACCTTCCTGTGGCCTCGCTCATTAACTCTGCCATCTGGCTAGGCGGCAGTCATGCATGGCTGATTATCACACCTACAAGTCACAAGACACTGAATTCATTCTCTGCATACATTGATCCCACAGAAAACATCGTTTCCATTCTCAGGGCCGCCGCCATTTTGAATCCTGCCCATTGGAATATCCCGGATATTGCCATAATTTCATCCTGCACAGGGGGTATGATAATAAGCGGGCTCCACTGTATTATGTTGGTATTCCACCTATGTTATGATAGTAACCCATCACATGCCATGTCTGCTGCTTCATATGCAGCTCCTAAGACATAGTTTTATGGAGAACAACTCAGTTGCTTTTTAAAAGATTTAGAGCTGAGCCGAATCCCATTTTGTACACTTTCTTGGCATTTCCCCCCCGAAGCTTTGTTGTAATAATATTTAACAAAATGTTTAGTCTTTGAAACAATGTTACAATACGTCCAATGCAGTCACATCAATTTCTAATTAGAACCCCAATCTAATGAACGAAGCTTCTAAGCATTCGGCTCAGCCCTAAAAACAACTTAATGAGTATTAATGGTTCACCTTTTCTTTTCTTTCCAAATAGGTTACAGTTTTGAGGAAAGCGCCAGTGGCCAGGTCTGTCATCCAAGAAGATACACCAGAACCTCAAGCCACTACTCAAGATCCTGAACCTGAGGCGGGACCCTCATTTCAGACCACAGATCACTCCTACTCCGTCACAAGTCCACTGGTATTGAAGCACAAGCTCGATGAAGCAGTCCACAAGCTGGACAACTTTCGAAAAAAAATTAAAAGTGAGTCAGCAACACAACAGAAGGTTAGCCAGAAAAGTGGAGTCCCTGAATACCATCGTGGAAGACCTGAGGGAGAATGGGATGGTCATCGACAATTGTATTGAAATGCTCAGCACAACATTCTCTGGTGTGTCAAAAGTGATTGTGATCAGAATGCTGAAGAACAAAGGCAGCGGCACTTCATTTATTCACTTTCATGAGTTCACCAACACTTCATGTAAATATTTAAACTGTAAAAGATGTGTTGCATGAGATGTCTATATCTCCGCTCCATTATTCATGTAACAATTACCATGTCCTGCTGAACGTTCCATTGCAACATGTAAGTCTTGTATGTTATGAATAGCAAAAACTTCCGAAACCCAAGAATTGTGTGGGTTAACTACATGACAGCGTTTCATGTCATTTATGTGACTGACTCACTGTTGATGTGTTGCTGACCCATGTCAGTGTAGAATAAACTCTGGTTATCATTATATCTGCGTGGTTTCTAACATCTCGGTAATAGAAACATACACATCTTAGTTACAATATAATGACTGAATTAAGTAACATCATATAACATGACAACACATCAGATCTTTATATTGAGGAATATTATTGAACAAGCCAAAGAATGTCAAACGACGATGTACCTCAATTTTATAGATTTCTAGAAAGCTTTCGACTCCTTGCCCAGAGAATGTCTGGGTCATAATGAAGAAATACAGCATACCTGGAAAATTAGTGAACCTTGTAAAAGCCCTTTACCAAGACTTTCAATGTGCGGTCGTCGACCAAGGTGAAACAACAGAATGGTTCAAGGTGAAGACAGGAGTTAAACAGGGGTGTAACATGTCAGGATTCTTATTCCTACTAGTGGGTGATTGGGTCATGAGAAGAATGATAAAGAACACCGAGCGGTAATTTTGGGCACTTTTTTTTCAAACAAGCTCTAAACCATTGGATTCCCCAGGAAAAATGCGTCTAGAATCAACTTCAAACTTAATGAACACCATTTCCTTAAAGAACGGGATTCTGAGCCCGAATATCAGTTCAAATATTAGTATTGAAGGAACTGCGCTCCAACGCGAGTCGAAAGAATTGACGCGACCAAAGACGGAATTCGTCCGAGTTGCTTTATTGAAACAAAACAGCTCAGGTATTCTGAAAAGCCCGTTTATCGGGCAGCAATATATATACACATTTATGTCGGGAAGTTTGCCCGGCAAAAGCTATACCGGGCATGCCCGGGTGTCAAGGGCGAGCCTTGGAAAGGCGAGTCTGGACCTGCCCGGGCGTGTTTGGCTGCGGCCTGGCAAGTCGAGGCTGGGCGTGCCCGGGCGCTCTGGACGAGCCCTGGAAAGGCGATAGCGGGCATGCCCGGACGCTCTGGGCGAGCCCTGGAAAGGCGATAGCGGGCATGCCCGGACGCTCTGGGCGAGCCCTGGAAAGGCGAGAGCGGGCATGCCCGGGAAAGACGAGACCGGGCGTGCCCGGGAGGTTCGGGCGTGCCCGGGAACAGTGAGTCCGGGCATGCCCGGGAGAGGCGCGTCTGGCCGTGTTCTGGCCGGTGCAAGGCGATTGTGTGCATCCAGCGGTAACCGCTACAGTATTCTATATTAATTAAATAGTCGGCGGTCCTAAAATTCGCTCCAGCTGCATCATCAGTGCGCCACGCCTTTGCTTTGACAGGCTTTGTTTACAAAACGATCGGCTTCCCAATATGGCCGCCAGACTATTTCCGGTGGCTTCACGGCGGCTAATGCTGCGAGGTGGCCAATTGGCTCTCCAGGTTTATTATATACCTCCGTGGTATATACACCACAGGAATATGTAAATTGTAACTGTTGTTTAAGCAAATATTATTATTATGACTTCCTTTGGTGGCTGGGCGCTGTATTAGCATTTTGGCACTTCCGCCTTCTTCCCGCCATACCGTTTTGTCCGCGACGAACGAAAGAATTGTTCGGCTCCATTTTTGATGTTTTCTCTTTAATACCCGACCCTTGGATAGAGGTAAGTTGAATCTCAATTTATTGTTGAACCTCTTGAAGTAACTTTAGGCAAATTATTGTATTGTGTGGATGCAAATGTATCATAGTAGGTTTTGTGTAAATCATATAGCAAGTTCGTTGTGCCGCAATGATTAACGGCATGTATTGAATGGCTGTATTTTTCCTTTTCAGTTTTTGCGTGAATTAAAGACACGTTTTTTGAAACCAAGGGCAAGACAAGTCTCATGACCTCTGAGGATTATAGACATAAAATGTGATAACCGCCACAGTAAAAACTCTCCTTGGGATTTGCCATGACTGAGAGGAGCACCTTTGGATCGAAGAGTCGAACTTGAAGAGAACTCAAGCTTACAGAGAAAGGTATGGATTTACTATGAGAAAAAGGCATTGTGTCCATGAACGACTCCATAAAGAACTTTGTCAAAAGATGCCACGGATCATGTGTGTGTGATAGAATCTGGTGGAACTGCCCACCTGGTACACGAAGAGTATAGAGACTGGGTTTTGCAGTATGCTGAGTTTCGGAACGCCGAAGAAGAACTTTTTGGCCTCCTTGATGAAGAAGAGCAATCTCAGCAAACCCAGACCTTTAGCAAGAAAGCCAAGAATCTTAAAGCTTTCAAGGCCACTGTGGAATAATTCTTCACTAAACTGTTGCAGCCCAAGGCCGCAGATGATCTTCAGCTTGGTGACACTGCCTCAGTAGTAAGCAAGATATCTCATAAGTCCAATGCTTCAAGAGCCAGTTCACGCTCTCTACGCTCCAATGCTGAACTTTTACGCCTTGAAGAAGAACAGAAAAGAGCTGAACTCGGTGCTCGCTCTGCTGCTGTCAACCGCATGCATGAACTGGAACTTGACAAAAGAAGACTGATTGAACAGATGGAACTGTCACGTCTCGAGCTTAAAACACAGACGGAACTGCTTAATCTGCAAACTGAGATGGAAGTGAGTAGAGCTAGGATCAATGTGTTGGATCAGTTTTTTACGACAGCAGCACTCAACTGAAGCAGACAGGATTTGATGTTGTTATTGACCGACCCCATGCCACTGATGGGTCTTTATTAGAGTCGAACAATGACGCTTCGACGAATCCTGCCATGAAGACTGCCTCACTGTTAACTATTGCGACTTCCCAAAGGGCAGCTGATAAATGTGAAGCACTGAATACCTCCACTCTGTGTGCTCCAATTGGTGAGAACTCGAATTCATTTTGGTACCAGCCCAATGCTGCATGTTCAGCCCCCTTACTCGGTGTACCCACTCAACCTTTGCCTAGTTCACCGGTTCCCGGTGACACGGCTCAACCTGCTGATCCCAGTGCTCGACCAAATGACTTGTTCAGTGCCATATCTTCTCTAGCTGATGTACTAGCACACAGACAAGAGGAACTACCTAAGAAGGAACCAGAAGTTTTCAAGGACAGTGTGTTTGATTATCCAGTGTGGATAAATTCCTTCATCGTGCTCGTTGAAAAACGCTATCCTTTAGCCTCTGACAGATTCTACTACTTGGGCCGATATACCACTGGTGAGGCTCATCAGTGCATCAAAGGCCTACTTGCTCTCAATACTACAGATGCCTACACCAAAGCAAAGAGACTGTTAGCTGAGCGAAATGGCAACAAGTTTATGGTCGCCAACACCTATCGTGAGAAGATAGATAAATGGCCGATAGTCAAGCAAAGAGATGGCAAAGCACTTTGCAACTTGTCTGACTTCCTCTTCCATTGTGAGACAGCCATGGCCACTCTCAGCCAGTTAAATGTACTTGATGACCCAGCTGAGCACAAGACGATTCTTGTGAAACTCCCAGAGCACATCCAAGAAAAGTGGCTTCGTGCCATCGATCGATGGACACGTGGTCTCGAAAGTACTGATGCTGAGCTTAATACTGACACTCAGTATGTTCACTACCCTCCCTTTTCCGAGCTGTGCAAGTTTATAGGTTGAGAGGCACGCATTGCCTGCAGCCCCTTCAACCTAAATCATGATGACAGCAAAAAGGAGAACATTAAACCCACCATTCATCACAAGTTTGGTCGTGCTCGGAGTTTCGCTTCAAAGACAAATGAGGTTTTATTAAACCCATGTCTCGCAAAGGCAGCGATAAGCCCAGCTTTACAGATTCCGTGCCGAAATGCGTTCTGTGCCAGAGTCACCACAGCCTTGAATCATGTCTCAGTTTCAAGGCCATGAATCTCAGCAATAGACTGAACTATCTCAAGAAAAGAGGCCTGTGTTTTGGATGTATGAGATGGGGTCACAGACGATGTGAATGCAAACATAAGAAGCAGTGCTCCACCTGTGGATGCTCTCACCCGACACTGCTCCATGACGATTCACGGTCAACACCCGAGAAAGAAACAAAGGACATCCGTGATGACAAGTAGACCAAAGTCCAGATCACCACTGCACATCGTATCCAGACTTGCGATGTTGCTCAGAACTGTTTTCATCCTCTCATTGTCCCTGTTTTGCTTCACCATCAAGACAATCCGTAGAACAATGTGATTGTGTATGCCCTACTGAACGAACATGCTGATTCTTGCTTTGTTTCAGACTCTGTTCTGGACAAGCTCGAAGTGGATGGAGAAGCAGTTAAACTAAATTTGTCTGCAATACTGGGCAAAGGTACAGTGTCATCCAAGAAAATACATGGTCTTGTCGTCAAGGGATTGAATGAGAACAAAGAGATACCATTGCCAGGTACCTACTCGAGATAGTCGATTAATGCAAATCATAGCCAGATTCCGAGGTCAGGTACAGTGAGACAGTGGTCGCACTTGAAAGAAGTTGCAAACTTGCTCCCTCCCTATCTAAAGGACACAGAAATTGGACTTCGAATTGGTTGTAACTGTTCACGTGCTATCAGACCCAGAGATGTGGTGCACGGTAATGAAGAAGACCCCCATGCAGTAAGCACTGCACTAGAATAGGGTGTCGTTGGAATGATGCATCGTGAAGATACAAGTGACAACAACCATGCCAGTGGATTTGCAACCTTATCACATGAGAGACATTGTCATTTTGCCTTTCATACCCAAGTGAAGGAGCTAACTCCCATCCAGGTCAGCAAGATGTTTGAGTTGGACTTTAGTGAAAGGGCCACGGATGAGAATGTGTCTGTCGAAGATAGAAGATTTCTCCAAAAAATGCAGGAAGGAATCCACTCAAAGGACGATGGCCATTTTTAAATGCCACTACCTCTCAATCAGATAAGATCCAACTTCCAAACAATAAACTGATGGCAGTGAGACGACTTAACAAGTTGAAGGCAAAAATGATCAGATGCCCTGGATACCGGGATGACTACACTGTCGCCATGAAGGACATGATTGACAAGGGCTATGCTGAGAGGGTCCCTGAGAGTGAGCTTGCTCTCGACAATGGATGTGTGTGGTACATACGACACCATGGTGTATATCACCCAAAGAAGCTTGGGAGGATAAGGATCTCTGGCCATAATTAACGGCTGACATCGGTTGACAAGATCGGCTGACAAGCAAGTTCGCTGTGCCGCCATAATTAACGGCATGTACTGAATGGCTGTATTTTTCCTTTTCAGTTTTTACGTGAATTAAAGACACGCTTTTTGAAACTAAGACAAGTCTCGTGACCTCTGAGGATTATAGCCATAAAGTGTGGTAACCGCCACATAAATATATCTACCATATAAAACTCTCTGTGTGTGTGTGTGTGTGTGTGTGTGTGTGTGTGTGTGTGTGTGTGTGTGTGTGTGTGTGTGTGTGTGTCCCCATGTGTGTGTGTGTGTGTGTGTGTGTCTGCCCCCTTCATAAGGCTAGGTTTTGAAGGCTTTGAGTCATGCTTTAGGAGGGATTTGAGTGGGGGAGTTTAATATCTATGCCCCAAGTACACCTGTAGCTCGGCGAGATTTTTTTAATGACCTTGGGACACACCTAACGTCCCTCGACAGCCAAAACGCCCTAAAAGACCAAGACAATCATGTTTGTATTGGTGGAGATTTTAACTGCACCCTCCAACCCCAACTAGACAGGAACAGTGCAGAGCCCCATCCTGCCTCCACAATCCCTCTCACCAAATTTTAAAAACAAATGAATTTGACAGATATATGGCGGGTACAGCACCCATCAATCAGGCAATACACATGGTGTCGATGCATTCAGGGTAATATTGTACTTGCTCGCTTGGACAAGTTGTATATTAATCCTCCACTTGAACGCCTCGTTCTGTCATCCCAAATGTGCCCATCAGGATTCTCGGACCACAGCGCAACATTTCTCAAAATTTCTGCCCCCTGCCCGAAACACAAGAGTGCTTTTTGGAAATTTAATAACAACTTACTTGATGATAGTGCCTTTAAGGACAATTTTCCGGAAATTTGGAATATTCTGGTTGCCTCCCAAGGGAATTTCTCAAACCTCAGACAATGGTGGGATAATGCCAAAACGCACTCAGACTTTTCTGTCAGGTAATCATGCGTATGGTGTTCAAGACAAAAAAGAAAAACCCCCAACCTTACTTGAAGACAAAATCCTGCAATTACAGGAACAGCTCCATGGAACCACAAGTGTGATCTACCAGGAAATGAGGCAGAAAATTCATGGAAAAACGGCCTTGCTGAATTCCATATCTGAAAGGCGAGCACAAAATGCTTTTTTATGCCTGAAGATGAGATGTATACACGCACGACCTTGATGCCCCAACCAAATTCTTATTCAGCATAAAAAGGGGGGCCTCTTCTTCAGTGATTAAACGCTTGCTGCATGATGGGGAACCCCTTTATGAAGATGGCACATTGGCACAATCAGGGAATGTGCCTGGAATCATTTTAAGCAATGGTTTTTGCGACATGACATTACCAAGAAGCAATATCTGAACTTATTTCTAACCTTCCAACATTGGCGGAGGATCAGAAGTAGCAGTTGGAGGCTCCTCTTAATTTACCCGAGCTCACCGCTGCCTTGAAGGCCTTGGAACCCGATAAAGCCCCTGGACTTGATCGGCTGACAAGCAAATTTTTCCAGTATTTTTGGGACGCCATTGGACCTCACCTACTATAGGTCTTAAATGAATGTTTAGAGGACGGACAACTGCCATGGAGTTGCCGGAGAGCAGTCACCACTTTAGTTCCTAAGAAAGGAGACACTCAACTGTTATTATGGATTGTAAAATTTTAGCCAAAGCATTGTCTAATCGAATGAAACCTTTTATGAATGTACTATTAGGAGAACATCAATCCTTTTGTATTCCTGGACGTACTATTTTTAATAATGTCTTTCTTATCCGTGATACCATTCGGTTTTGTAACAATTTTAACAAGAATGTTGGTCTGTTTTTTATTGACTAAGGAAAAGCCTTTGATTGTATTGACCGCATGTACCTTTTTAGAGTTTTGGAGAATTTTGGTTTTGGACCTATTTTTATCTTAAATATTAAGCTTTTGTATTGTAATATATCCAGTGTTCTTAAAATTAATCAAGTACTGTGTAGCCCCATTGCTGTGCAACGGCGAGTACGGCAAGGTTGCCCGCTATCTGGACTTTTATACTCTCTTGCCATCGAACCTCTTCTGCTCCATTTACGCACGCACATTTCTGGCTTCACTGGATCAATTCTTACCACACCGCAAAAAGTCTTGAATTTTTGTATTTTTGATGTTTGTTTGTATGATGTTTGTATGTTTGTAAAAAAAATAATGCTGATGTCACTACGGTGGCTCAGGCATTAAAGACATATTGTCAGGCTTGTTCAGGCCAGGTGAACTGGAAGAAGAGTGAAGCCCTTTGGGTAGGACCTGGAGCTTGCCCGCCAATTGTCCTGCCAGGAAGAGTGAACTGGCAGCAAAATGGCATCAAATACCTCGGTATTTTCTGAGGAGACAACACCTTTGAGCAGCAGAACTGGTTCGGATTACCGGACAAGGTAATGGCGAAACTGCCCCGTTGGAAAGGACTTCTTTCTCAACTTTCCTACTGCGGAAGAACTCTTGTTATCAACAATCTCGTCGCCTCTATGCTACGGCATCAAATGATATGCCTACAACCGCCTGGGAACCTTCTTATCACACTCCAAAAGAGCATTGTTTTTTTTCTGGATGTGACATGTGCAAGGATGCGACAAGATGCGACAAGATTTCTGGATGTGACAAGCTCTTGTAAGTGCAAGGTGAAAACTAGAGTACCGATTTTTTTAAATGAACAACAATTTAAGATTGTTCAAAGAAAAATGGGTTTGTCATGATGTCATATGTAAACTTGATGATGATTTGTGAACAATTTCTCCTTGAGACCGTTTTCAGATTTTGTGTTTTTTCTCTGTGACTGTACATAACTGCTCCTTTTCACTTTTGTAATAAAAGGAAGAAACAGTCAGTCTTTCTCTCTCTGTCTCTGTCTCTGTCTCTCTCTCTCTATCTATCTCTCTCCTTTTTTTTTTGTATACAAGATCGAGGTTCGTGAAAGAGCTTACATTAATCAAAAAAAAAAGTCAAACCGACACATAAGACACAAAAAAAGGGGAGCGGTAGACAAGATGGGGAGAGAGGGGGAAGGACACAAACACAACATTTGAGAGCAGGGACGTCGAGAGAAATGTGCGAGGGAGAGGGCTTGGGGGGAGGTGGCAGAGGTATAAAACATATGGACACTGCAAGGACTTCCAGGAAAGACGTTGGAATTTCAAAAAAGTGTATCTGGGGTGAATTAGCGGGGGCAGAAAAGATCAAGGTTTTGGATAGGGGAAGATAAGAGATGATGGTCATTAGCTGTTTTAAAGACCTGGAGGAAGGAGTGGGATTGAAGGGACTGGGATTGAAGGGAGTGGGGGAGTTTGTTGCAGAGGTGGGAGAAAAGGGGAATGAAAGAGTGAAGGTGAGCAGAGAGCCTAGATTTTGGCAGTTTAACCATAAGAGGGTTGCTGGCAGAGCTTGTGCAACCTGTAGGAATATTTGGGGGACAGAGCACAGAGAGAGCTGGGGGAGCAAGGCCGGAGAGGAGTCGGTAGAAGAAAGAAAGACCACCAACCTGCCTGCGGTGAGTGAGTGAAAGGCCCTCGGAGTTAGCTTCATCGCAGGAGATTCCAATGATTCTCAAAACTTTGGTTTCAACAGCGTGAAGCCGAGCTAGGGGTGAGGCAGGAGCACCAGCCGAGAGGGGGGAACAGTATTCCATTGAGCTGCAGAAGAAAGCCTTGTATATGCTGAGGAGCTCTGGTGTGCCAAGGAAGGAATTCGCACGACGGAGGAAGCCCAGTCGGCGACTGGCTTTGGAGGCCAGCTTGGAAATGTGGTTTTGCCAAGAAAGATCATGGCAGATAGTGAGACACAAAAGCTTGACCGACAGAACTTCTTGGAGAGGATTGTTGAGAAAGTAGATGGGAGGATTTTCCAGTCGGTCTTTTCGGAGAGACATAGTAAGAATGTGAGATTTGTCAGGATTGAAAGACATGTTCCACTTGTTTGACCAGTTTGTTATATGGTCCAGGTCTGCAGAGAGTGAGGAGGCTGCAGATTGCTGATCTGAGGGATTAGGAATGGAGCGGCAGAGAATGGAGTCATCAGCAAAGAGCTAGAGAGGATTTTCCAGAGAGTTGGAGAGATCATTGATGAAGATCAGAAATAGCACATGGCCCAGAACACTACCTTGGGGAAGTCCAGCCAGAACAGGGAGGGGAGATGAGAGAAATCCATTCAGGGCCACATGTTGACTGCGACCAGAGAGGAAGTCTGCAAGCCATGCGTGGAGATTTCCATGGATACCAAAATAGGAGAGTTTGGTGAGCAGAGCTGGGTGCCAGACCGTATCGAAGGCACGTGATATGTCAAGGGAGATAGCTCTGATTTCCTGTTTAGCATTGAGGACCTCCATCCATTGTTGAGACAGTCGAAGCAACATGTTCAGTGTAGAATGACCTGGTCTAAATCCAAATTGATGATCAGAGATCAAGCCATTGGAGAAGAGGAACGATTTGATATCCGAAGCAATGATGGATTTCATGACTTTGCTGATAATTGGGAGCAGGCTGATTGGTCTGCAGTTGCAAGGATCTGTTTTTGCACCTTTTTGTGCAAAGCGGTAATGTTTGCTGATTTCCAAGATGCTGGCAGATGACCTCGAGCAATAGGGTGAAAAGAACAGACAGAGGGTGAGAAAGAGCGGTAGCGCAGGATTTTAGGACCCGTGGGCTGATGCTGTCTGGTCCAGGAGCAGAATCAGAGTCGAGGTTTGACAAAAACTTCTCCACCTTGTCAGGAGAGAAGGACACAGAGTCCAGGAGCAGTTGGGTTCGATTGGGTAAGGTGGTAACAGAGAGAGATGGGTTTGGGACACAAGGTTTTGAGGCAAACACAGAGTTGAGGCATTCGGCTTTGTCACGTGCATTGTCAACTGTGTAGCCTTTTGAGGTAAGGGAGAGGATGGAGGGGGAACAAACAAAAGAAACGGAATTGTCCAGACGTCACCAGGATTTGGAGGAAGTAGACAGGTTTGAGAGTTCATTCTTGAGTGTGGAGAGATAGTGCTTCCTGGCACTCCTGATGGTAGACACACACTTGCTCCGAGCTTGTTGGAAGGAACTGAGATTGCCTTCAGTTGAATTAGCCTTCCAAGAGGCAAAGGCAAGTTGTTTCAGGGCAACTGCCTCACCACAAGATTCAGTGTACCATGGACGGGAGGAAGGGTAAGACAACTGAAGACGAGATGGGATAAATCTGTGCATGAGAGAGAGCAGTTTGCTTTGGAAGAATTCCCAGGAAGAGTTGATGTCAGAGGCAGGAGAGATGGGAGACCAGTCCAGATGATTGATGGCTGCTTGAAGACCGTGCCAGTCGGCCTGAGTGAAATGCCAGACTCGTCGACGCTGAGGGGGCTCTCTGAGAATGGCCAGAGAGATGTCCACTTTAACAAGCACATGATCAGAAGAACCGATTGGAGCAGAAGAAGAGCAGCAGACATTAGCAGGGAAGTTTGTCATAACCAAGACTAGAAGAGAAGATACTCCCTTGACTGAAATCCGGGTCGGGAAATTGACAGATTGTGTCAATCCCAGTGAGTCACAGAAGTCCTTTGATGAGTTTCCATGACTGGTGAGAGAGGAACCCACACCCAGCCCACACCCACACCCACACCTAACACCTACACCCACACCACACACAACCCACACCCACACCTAACAACTCTGTACCCACCGTACCCAGTCGTACCCAGCTGCTCCTGGACTCTGTGTCCTTTCCTCCTGACAAGGTGGAAAAGTTTCTGTCAACCCTCGACTCTGATTCTGCAACTGGACCTGACGGCATCAGCCCACGGGTCCTAAAATCCTGTTCTTCCGCTCTTTCACTCCCTCTCTCTCTTCTCTTCACCCTCTCTTTTGCTCAAGGTCATCTGCCATCTGCTTGGAAATCTGCCAACATCACCGCTTTGCACAAAAAAGGTGCAAAAACAGATCCCAGCAACAACAGACCAATCAGCCTTCTCCCAATTATCAGCAAAGTCATGGATTCCATCATTGCTTCAGATATGAAATCTTTCCTCTTCTCCAATGGCTTGATCTCTGATCATCAATTTGGTTTCAGACCTGGTCACTCTACTCTGGACATGCTGCTTCTGCTTTCTCAACAATGGATGGAGGTCCTCAATGCCAAACAGGAAATTAGAGCTGTCTCCCTTGACATATCACGTGCCTTCGATACGGTCTGGCACCCCGCTCTGCTCACCAAACGCTCCTATTTTGGTATCCATGGAAATCTCCACGCATGGCTGGCGGACTACCTCTCTAGTCGGTCAACGTGTGGCCCTGAATGGGTTTCTCTCCTCTCCTCTTTCTGTTCAGGCTGGAGTTCCCCAAGGCAGTGTTCTGGGACCTGTGCTTTTTCTGGTCTTCATCAATTATCTCTCTGACTCTCTTGAAAATCCTCTCTATCTCTTTGCTGATGACTCTACTCTCTGTCGCTCCATTCTTCATCCCTCAGGTCGGCAGTCTGCAGCCTCCTCACTCTCTGCAGACCTGGACAAAATCACAGACTGGGCATACAAGTGGAACATGTCTT
The DNA here is from genome assembly GCF_964187855.1 of Myxine glutinosa. Lineage (NCBI taxonomy): Eukaryota > Metazoa > Chordata > Myxini > Myxiniformes > Myxinidae > Myxine > Myxine glutinosa. The sequence goes on from NC_136268.1 coordinate 16,094,552, forward strand.
TCAATCCTGACAAATCTCACACTCTTACGATGTCTCTCCGAAAAGACCGACTGGACAACCCTCCCATCCACTTTCTGAATAATCCTCTCCAAGAAGTTCTGTCACTCAAGCTTTTGGGTCTCACTATCTGCCATGATCTTTCCTGGGAAAACCACATTTCAAATCTGGCCTCCAAAGCCAGTCGCCGACTGGGCATCCTCCGTCGTGCGAAGTCCTTCCTTGGCACACCTGAGCTCCTCACCACATACAAGGCTTTCATCCGCAGCTCAATGGAATACTGCTCTCCCCTCTGGGCTGGTGCACCTGCCGCACACCTAGCTCGTCTTCACGCTGTTGAAACCAAAGCATTCAGAATCATTGGAATCTCCCGCGATGAAGCTAACTCCAAGGGCCTCTCACTCACTCACCGCAGGCAGGTTGGTGGTCTTTCCGTCTTCTACCGACTCTTCTCTGGCCTTGCCCCCCTCAGCTCTCTCTGGGCTCTGTCCAGCAAATATTCCTACAGGTCGCACAAGATCTGCCTGCAACCCTCTTATGGTTAAACTGCCAAAATCAAGACTCTCTGCTCACCTTCACTCCTTCATTCCTCTTTTCTCCCACCTCTGGAACAAACTCCCTTACTCTCTTCAATCCCACTCCACCCTCCAGGTCTTTAAAACAGCTGTTCACCACCATCTCTCATCTTCCCCCATCCAAAACATTGATCTTTTCTTTCCCCGCTAATTTCACCCCAATTCCACTTTTTTGAAATACCAACTTCTGTCCTGGAAGTTCTTGGTGTCCTTGTGTTTGATACTTCTGCCACCCCCTCCCCCCAAGCCCTCTCCCTCCCACACATCTCCCTGCTCTTAAATGTTGTGTGCCCTCAAGTGTTTGTGTGCTTCCCCTTCTCTTGTCTTCCGCTCCCTCTTTTTATATATTTTGTTTGTCTGGTTGATTTGTTTGTGAAATAAATGTCAGCTCTTTCACGAGCCTCGATTCAGTATACAAAAACCCAGCAGGCATAATGACAGTTGAAGTCGCCACATATGAGGAAGAGAGTTGGGATGAGCGGATAGAAGTTGGTCCATGTTGTCAGACAGGGAGATGTAAATGGAGTTATCACTGTTTGGAGTATGGTACAGAACACTTTTTTTTTTTTGTGTACAGAGTCGAGGCTCGTGAAAGAGCTAACAATCCTGAAACAAACAAATCAAACAAACAAGCAAACAAAGTATATAAAAAGGGGAGTGGTCGACAAGATGGGGAGAGAAGGGGAGGAAGCACACAAACACAACATTTAAGAGCAGGGACATCGGGAGATGTTTTTGGAGGGAGAGGGCCTGGGGGGAGGCAGGAGAGGTATAAAACGCAAGGACACCAAGGACTTCCAGGAAAGAAGTCAAAAGTCACCTCAAAAAAGTGGATTTGGGGTGAAATTAGCGGGGGTAGAAAAGATCAAGGTTTTGGATTGGGGAAGATAAGAGATGGTGGTGAACAGCCGTTTTAAAGACCTGGAGGGAGGAGTCGGATTGAAGAGAGTGAGGGAGTTTGTTCCAGAGGCGGGAGAAAAGAGGAATGAAGGAGTGAAGGTGAGCATGGAGTCTTGATTTTGGCAGTTTAACCATAAGAGGGTTGCAGGCAGATCTTCTGCGACCTGCAGGAATATTTGGGGGACAGAGCCTAGAGAGAGCTGGGGGAGCAAGGCCGGAGAGGAGTCAGTAGAAGACGGAAAGACCACCAACCTGCCTGCGGTGATTAAGTGAAAGGCCCTCGGAGATAGCGTCATCGCGGGAGATTCCAATGATTCTGAACGCTTTGGTTTCAACAGCGTGAAGTCGAGCTAGGTGTGAGGCAGGAGCACCAGCCCAGAGGGGAGAGCAGTACTCCATTGAGCTGCGGATGAAAGCCTTGTATGTGGTGAGGAGCTCAGGTGTGCCAAGGAAGGACTTCGCACGACGGAGGATGCCCAGTCGGCGACTGGCTTTGGAGGCCAGCTTGGAAATGTGGTTTTCCCAGGAAAGATCGTGGCAGATAGTGAGGCCCAAAAGCTTGAGTGACAGAACTTCTTGGAGAGGATTATTCAGAAAGTAGATGGGAGGGTTGTCCAGTCGGTCTTTTCGGAGAGACATCGTAAGTGTGAGATTTGTCAGGATTGAAAGACATGTTCCACTTGTTTGTCCAGTCTGTGATTTTGTCCAGGTCTGCAGAGAGTGAGGAGGCTGCAGACTGCCGATCTGAGGGATGAGGAATGGAGCAGCAGAGTGGAGTCATCAGCAAAGCGATAGAGAGGATTTTCAAGAGAGTCAGAGAGATCATTGATGAAGACCCGAAAAAGCACAGGGCCCAGAACATGTGAACATATGAACAAAAGGTGGGAGCAGAGAGGAAGCCGTAGCGAGAGGTACTCCTGGGGGTGAGGTGGAGAGAGGGCAGTATAGGAGAGTGAGGAAGAGAGTTTTTGATAAAGATAGCAACCCCACCACCAGGACGAGGCTCAGGTCTATCATGCCGGAGGAGCGAGTAACCAGGAAGAGATATTAAGGAATCAGAGACATCTTGAAGGAGGAAAGTTTCTGTTAAGCAGATCAAGTCTGGATTGTCAGAAGCAACCTGTATGGCAAGATCAGTCAGGTTTGAGCGAAGGCCCTGGATGTTTGAGGTCCACACCGTTAATGAAGAGAGATGGGGAGCATCGGGTGCAGGACAGGGGAGGGTAGGGGTCGGGTAAGATGAAGTATGAAAGGGGGAGGTAGGGAGAGCAGTTGATTGTGTGTCAGAGATTACAGAAGAGTTACAAGAAAGGGAAGGATGAGGAGGATGAAAGGTTTGATGGTGATGGGATGAGGCACAGTGAGCGGTTGTTTGAGGGGGGGGGGGGGCAGAGGAAATATAAGGTTTGGGTAGGTGGAGGTATGAGATGGAAGGAAGACGAAGTAGGGTGGAGGCAGCTTTGAGGTGGAGGGTGGAGGAGGGAGAATTGGAGAGGAATGGTATGGGGGGAGATTTGAAGGGGAGGGGTGAGGGGGGAGTTTAGGAGGGGAGGGGCCAAGGGGGCGTTTAGGAGTGGAGGGGCAAGGGGGGAGTTTAGGAGTGGAGGGGAAAGGGGGGGATTTGGAGGGGAGGGGCAAGGGGGGAGTTTAGAAGGTGGATGATTAATGAAAGACGAACATTGATAACAAATTGGGTTTATTGTGATTTTCAAGTTAGCGATCCGATTAAGAATGATGGAGGAGGGATGGAATGAATGTGAATTTAGAACATGTAGTGAGGGAGACGTATAAGAGATTGAATTTGAAGTGGAGTGAGGATTGATTTGAATTTGATATTTTTTTGAAGTGGAGTGAGTTGGAGATGAAATTGAAAAAAGCCTTTTAAATAGGAATAAAAACAGCGTGTTGTAATATACCACTGAATAAAACACTGCAGGGGAAAGTGTAAACATAGTTATATAATATTTAAACAGAACCGTGAAGAACAATCTTATATTCACAAAATACCAACGGGGAGAGGGCCGAGAGGGACAACCACGAGTCACGTGAACAGGGCAAAAGGTGGATGGCAAGGAGATAATGGGGGCGGGGTGACAGCGCACGTGGACAGAAGCACCCGAAACAGCACACGTGGAGAAAAGGAAATAAATGTTTTGGGTTTGTTTGTTTTTTTTGGTTTTTTCTTTGGGGGGGGTGGGGGTGCGGATTTAAAACGTTAGACAAAGAGTAGATGTTCGGGGGAGAAGGGAAAAATCTAAGAACCAAGCAAAACACGAAGTAGGGAACTTAAGTTAACAACCACCGATGGGGGTAGCCTCAGGGTACAAGGCCGCACACGCGGAACAAAAATAACACGATTAATTAATTATGAGTTACAGGAAATTCAAACCAAAACTAACTATAAACAAACAATAACGCACAGAGGATAAAATAACGAGTTGAAATTTGACAAACACACAAATGGAAAAATAACTTCACTTTGGGGGCCCGGAGAGAACCAAACCTCAAAGTAGGGAAGCTTCAACAACTAGGATAAATGACAACTCGGATATATGAATATATGACAAGAAAGAGCAGAGATTGCAGACCCTTGCCAGGATTTGTTTTTCAGTGATTTTGAGGCTGTTGTGTCAAAACAATTATGGAGCTTATACCATGTGATCTATGACATCATAAGTATCATTTTAAAAATTGTACAGGTGATGGTGCACCTGTGGTGAAAGTTTCCTGTCATTCGGACCAACGAATGCAGGGAAAATCATATTTGTTCTGGGCAGACAGACAGACAAACGGACTGAAATGTGATACACTCTCTTCTGACAGAAGTAACAAGCAGATAGCGAGGTACATGTCACTTCCAGGTGGGGCCCCCAGGAAGCGGCATTGTGTTTCCTGCTCGCAAAATGAAGAATCACTCTGAATTGAGGAAAATTGGTGTTCTGTTGGATTTTTGGTGTTTTTGAACAACACAATATTGTTCACTCTTTGGAGATTTTGATTTTTTTCATTCTCTTTCAGGCTCATTCTCAAACATACACATACACGTACACTTTCTCATGGACATAAACAAAAGACTTTTGACTCAAGACTACGACAGAGTATTTGGTTGGGACAAATATTATTTTAAAACTATATATACTGTATATAATTTTTCTACTTATATTGAGATATATGATTGGAAGAATGTGGATGTGAAGAGGTGAAGACATAGGGACAGAGATACGGTGTGGTTTGAATTGGTAAATTGTGACAGAAAGCCACTTGAGATGTTGGAGTTTGTCTTGAAGGAGGAGGAAGATGCTTGAGTATGATAAGGGAAACTCTGGAGATCCTGGAGGTCCTGGTGAGCCTGGTCTTCCTGGTGTGAGTGGCGGAACCAGGGCTTCAGGTTCAGAGAGAAAGCCCGGGCCTCTAGATCCAACTGGTGAAGACGGTCGATCTGGACCTCATGGTCCATAAGGTTCTCATGGCCCACCTGGCCTCATTGGCCCTCTACTCTGGAGCCAAGGGCCCAGCAGCATTTATGGCAGTAAAGGAAGCGGATTGTACGTGTAGCCCAGTTGTCCTGAGGTTATGCATCTGAATGATTAGAAATTCCAGGTTTTATATCTGGTGGAGATCTCATGTGGAAGTATAATCGCTTAGTAGATGAAGGGTACTGCATGTAAACAGCAACTTCTATGGCCATAAAGGCCAAACAAATTGGGGAAAAAACTGTAATTGCATACGGAAGTTGCAGATGAGTATGTTGGTAAATAATAATGGGAATTTATTGATCCTTTTATTTGGAAAATATTTCCAAAGGTCTATTAAAATGTTAGTGTGACAGTTGTCAGGTGTGAGAAAAACCCCGTTGGATGAATATAAAGATCTGTATATATATTTTTTGCAAAGCTTAAGAAATTGTAGAATCTGTGAATACAAACAGTAGTCAGGTTCACGATGTCAATAAATTATATTTCGTTCAAAATCAGGGTAGATTAGCAAACCTATACATTTTTGGAAAGGTTATAGCATAAGGAAACTAAAAATCAATGTTTACATTTGGAGAGATACCTGTATGGCGGCCATTTTGGATTTTCAAAATGGCCACTGTAAAATACATATTTTGTTCTATTTCTGCCTCTAATTACCCTAAAAACTTTTTAAAATATACTAAACCTATATTTTCAGGGACAAGGAATCCAATGGAAGTATCAAATTAGTGCTATGGGGAATGGTAAGACACGAATCAAAGGTTTTGAATTGCAAAATACTGTCTTTATATTCGCGATAAGTTGCATAATCAAATACATGTTATCATTTTGTACAGGCAGTTAATAACATCAAAATGTGTCACAATAATTCATATCACCAAACATACACAGACAGTCAGCAAAATCATATATACACATGCGGTCAGTATAACTTCACATCTACACAGGCAGTCAATGACAAAATATACACAGGCAGTCAATGGCATCAAACATACACGATTACAGAATATGCCATTTAGAGTTCGTCATCACTGTCCTGTGTGTCGTATCCGACAATATAGTCCGCATCGTTTTCACAGTCCGTTCCACACAAGCAACCCAGTAGGCACACAGACATTGGATCCACGTTGAATGAACGTCAAGATTCGACGTGGACCCGAGGTTGAAAACGAGTTGGATTTGGAAATTGGATCAACGTCATTTTTCCAACGTCGAAACAACGTCGAATAAACGTTGATACAATGTCACACTTTCAACGTCGATGTAGGGTCGAACAACCAACATTGAAACAATGTCATTTATTCGATGCCAATGGTGAAACCACGTTGAATGACTGTCGGGTTTTGATGTAGGTATTAATGTTGAGTCTCAGGTTGGGTTTTGGTTGTCCGACGTCGCGACCTCATTCCAACCGTTATTCGACGTTGAAACAACGTCGTTTGCCCGCTGGGAAAGGTCGGTCAAATTGATTGGCAAATCGAATTGGTCGAATGGTCGATCGAAGCGATTGGTCGAATGGTCGAATTGGTCGAATGGAATTGGTCGATTGGTCGAATTGGTCGAATCGAATTGGTCGGAATTGGCAAATGTAAACGTTGATTTTCAGATTTTCCATGTAATGTTTCCAAAAATGTATAGGTTTGCTAATCTACCATGATTTTGAACGAAAAAACATAGTGAACCTGACTACAGGTACGATTGTAAATAAAATATTTAAGAGTTAAGGGATAAGGCAGCAAAACTGCATGAATGTACAAATGTTTGCAAGGTTGAAAGGAAATGTATTTGGAGGAGTAGCAGCTAAGATACTCAAATACCTATTTGTTGGATTGGTAATTATATTGGCAATAGTTTTGGTGGTGGCTTGCTTGAAAGTTTTGGTGACGGTGTGTCTGAACAAAATAACTAACCATGAAATGGTGCTGAGAGAGGAACCAAAGGTGAACTCAAATGAGGAAGACCTTTATGGTGACTTGGACAAAGAGATAAAAAGACTGAATCCAGTCATGATACAGATGAGCAGAGTAGATTTAGAGTAATGCCATAAAAATAATGTTAGGTATTGTGTCGGTCTTATAAGGCTGGTGAACCAATATCACCAAAAGTTTGAAACCATGAAAATTGATGTGGTGTAATGCACCATTTTTGAAGATCAAATATTAGTAGTAGAAACTATTGAACTAATTCCTCAAGTTGATACATTTCCTAATTCTCAAAAACTAATTCCTCAAAAAAAAAAGTGAGGAATCTATGATAATGAATACATTATGCACAGTTTGTTTGGGATTAGGTATTCCTGTTTGTGATTTTAGCCATACTTACCTATTACTAATGAACTTATTCCTCTGTGAATTGCATTACAAAGACTGCATGATTAATTTTTTTTCAGACTATGCTAACCTGGAAGCAAATTTAAATGCTATTCCTAGTCTTGTTTTGAAATACATGTCTGATACATTTTGGAAATACATTTTGGATCTTATATCCATGTGAAATATATGAATAAATATAATCTGTTGAATGTTTTAAGGATAACAGCAAACGGTTGAATAAGCTGTTATAAGAGAAACAGGATCAGTAAGAGCATGGTAATTATATATCAAGGTGTACCCTACCTGATCCAGAGTGTGTCGAGAGCAGATTCAGATATGGCTGAATGAAGAAAAACCAGCTAACAGCTAAGAGATGGAGTGATAACTGCTTTGGGAAGAGCTACGAACAGCAAATTTGACCACTAAAGATGAGGTTACCTGTGGCATACACCCCCCTTCGAGGAATGGCAAAGGCACCTTTCTCTGTAAGATTGGAAAAGGATATTCACCGTCACCAAGGAAATTAATGTGACCATTTGCCTGGATCACATTGTGATGCGGGGACGAAAGACGATCACTTGCTTCTGTTCAGTGCTTGGAACATCCATCACGTCACCAATTTATGGATGACAACATGTTATCTGCCAATTCTACTGGATGCTGTGACTTGATTTCATTGCTCCATTAACTGCCAGGGAACCAGTGTGGAGTTGTAAGTGGATGGCCGTGCCTTTTTCTCTAACACTGGGCCTCCATGACTCCGCTGGCTGTTCCTGGCGTGGGCCACGGACAACGTGAACACTATGGTCCTAACGTCGCTATGGATGCACCTGTCATCTCTGGTCCACATCTCGTCGGTCGACCAACATCACATCAACACTTGCCCACTCGCGATGAGTGAGGAGGCAGGTCAACTACGACTAGACGAAGGCCTTGTTCAAGATCTACTACGGCTTATGGCAAGGGTGGCAAGGATGCTACATGCAGAGCAGGGTGAGTTCATGATCTTGCCTATTTATCATGATAGCGGAAACCCTACGCGAAATAGTGTAGGTGCTATGAAGACACCAGAAGAAGATGTTTCATACTTTATTTTCAAACACACAAGTGATCAGTCTCTTTTTCAAACAGAAGTTCAGCATTCACTCAGCAGCAAACGTATTCTGGAATCATAATTGCCAAATATTGCAGATGTTTAACATTTAATTATGCGGACAGTATTACTTAGATAATGGTGAAATTAATAAAGGAAATAACAGTGATAATGTTTATGGTGAACTGAAAATTGTTGTGCATTTGCAAGAGGTGAAGCTTGTTTGCAGAAATACTTATGATGCAAATGCAATGAACTGAACTATCAACAACAGAGAGATTCAATGAACGAGGGAACACTTTTTTTGCAACCAGATTCTTCCAGGAGGACGGTGTATGCCTTAGGTAGGTAATGGGAAAGTGGATATCCAAAATTGGTAAATTTATGACCCTTTTAATTGTCCCATGAGAACGACAAAAAAGGAGGATTGTGTAAGTCCTTTTTCACGGACTTCTTTATTATTGAAAGATTAATAATGTCCCTGTGAGTGAGTTTTTATTCACAGCTAAAATTGTAATCTGTGCTTGGAGCTTTTTCCAATGCAGAGTACTAACAGAAACATGTATATTGTTTTGTAGAATTAACAATGTTGCATAATCTGTAAAAATGATAAATTAAGCTACATTGAAATATGTTCGAGATGTTAAAAGCTAGAAAGACCTGATGATGGATGACAAAGGGAGATGCAGCTCACTCTGGCAAGTACTCTGGGAGAAGCTGTGGAAAATGCAGGGTTGGCGCTCTGGAATTACTGGAAACCTTTCTAGAGAGATAAGTTCCTTGCCTCCCACCTCTTCTCCTCGCTGAGACCTGAAGATAAGAATGACTCCCAGCCTGGATATACAAACATATGCCTTTTGGCGTCGGGCTGGCAGCAATTTCAATGACCTTTTAATTACTATACTGCCCTTGCACGGATTTCAGAGAGCTACAGAAAGTATAAAGGGAGCTGTACCATTGAATAGGGCAAGAAACTCATTCGATGTCTTTTGTGCTGTATATTCAATGAAGTATTTTGTTAAAATGAATTGAGTTTGTTCCAGCAAGTTTGATTAAATCGTTCACAAGAAAGTGATAGTCTCTGTCTCTCCGTTATCTTAATAGAGTAGAGATTTGACCTTCAACAGGAACTATTCCATGAGTTTGGAATGTGAAAAAGGAGACAATAACCACAGTGTCGTGTGTGTGTGTGTGTGTGTGTGTGTGTGTGTGTGTGTGTGTGTGTGTGTTTTACATTATCAGGACTTATTCCATGAGTTTGGAGTGTGAAAAAGGAGACAATAATTACAGCGTCATGTTTGTGTGTGTGTGTTTTACATTATCAGGACTTTTTCCATGAGTTTGGAGTGTGAAAAAGGAGACAATAACCACAGTGTCATGTTTGTTTGTGTGTGTGTGTGTGTGTGTGTGTGTGTGTTTTACATTATCAGGACTTATTCCATGAGTTTGGAGTGTGAAAAAGGAGACAATAATTACAGTGTCATATGCCACAGTGTCTATTCTGTCCTGTAATTTTACACTATGGAATTCAGGAAGTTTTCCATTTGCTGCTGAATCTGGGATCATTGAGCCACTTATGGAAACCAACTTGCAGTCTTGCTTCGTAAATGAAAAAACTTTACTGTGTTTGATTGATCCAGAGGCTCACATAAGTGTTTATTGACAGGTCCTCAAGCCCAGCCATGACATCAAAGACTCATATTCCAAACTACACACTTTTTCTCACACATCCTCATCTCAATCCCATCAGATTTTATTCCCAAATCCTGTTTAACCAACAACAGTTCACATTCCTTGGCTTGCATTCTTAAAGCTTTCACCAATGTGTCTCACATTTGATTTAGGGAATTAATCAATAATACATACCATACCTTACGAGTTACCAGCTAATGGGTATCTTAGAATGCAACACATTTACATGTAATACTCAAATACTCAACACAAAAGGCTTGTGCAAGAATCAGTTTGCCATTTTTATCTGCGACATGTTGCAGGTCTACAAAGCTTTGTGTTGCTGTTGCTGTTGTTGTTGCGGTTCTTGTTGGGGTCGATCTTTGAAATGTGCTTTACATGCGCGTTTCCCAATCGTGCTGTTTATATTTTAATATCGCATGACATGTGCGTTTCCCAATCATGCTGTTTATATTTTAATAACGCTTTAAACGTGTTTCCCAATCATGCTATTCATATTTTAATAGTGCTTTACATGCGAGTTTCCCAATCAGCTGTTTATGTTTTAATAGCGCTTTACATGCGCGTTTCCCAATCGTGCTGGTTATATTTTAATAGCGCTTTAAACGTGTGTTTCCCAATCGTGCTATTCATATTTTAATAGCTGATGAAATGTGTGTTTCCCAATTGTGCTATTCCTATTTAAATAGCGCTTTAAATTCATGTTTCCCAATCGGCCCTTTTAAGGGTTTTATCGCAGATTGTGACCACAGTGCGGTCATTCTTGTTGAATAATGTTCGCAATATTTTTGAAATTATCTTTTGTTGTAAGACTTTTGAAAATGCAATCTATCTAGTACAAGGAGAGCATTACGGAGGGCTGTATAGTGTATATAGTGTTGGAGAGAGGTTGTGTATGAGGCCGAATTAAAAATGAAAATTTCCTTGAAGGAATGTTCACAAACTTCAAATAAAAAATGATGTCGATCTTTTTTATAAATAGTTCAAGAGGTGTGTGTGTGTGTGTGTGTGTGTGTATATATTATATGTGTGTAAAGATATGGCCAAAGGTATGTGGACACCCGAACATCACACCCGTATGTGTTTGTCGAACATCTCATTCCAAAATCATGGGCATCAATATAGACTTCGACCCACCCCCACCCCCCTCCCATTGCTGCTATAACAGCCTCCACTCTTCTGGGAAGGCTTTCCACTCGATGTTGGAACTTTTCTGCAAGCATTTGCTTCCATTCAGCCACAAGACCATTAGTGAAGTCGGGCACTGATGTTGTGTGATTAGGCCTGACTCGCAGTCAGCGTTCCAATTCATCACAAAGGTGTTCGATGGGGTTGAGGTCAGGGCTCTGTGCAGGCCAGTCAAGTTCTTCCACACCGATCTCGACAAACCATTTCTCTATGGACCTCACTTTGTTCACGGGGGCATTGTCATGCTGAAACAGGAAAGGTCCTGACCCAAACTGTTGCCACAAAGTTGAAAGCACACAATCGTCTCGAATGTCATTCTATGCTGTAGCGTGAATATTTCCCTTCACTGCAACTAAGGGGCCAAGCCCAAACCATGAAAAATATACCCAGACCATTATTCCTCCTCCACCAAAGTTTACAGTTGGCACTATGCATTCCGGCAAGTGGCGTTCTCCTGGAATCTGCCAAACCCAGATTCGTCCATTGGACTGCCAGATGGTGAAGCGTGATTCATCCCTCCAGAGAACGCGTTTCCACTGCTCCAGAGTCCAATGGCGGTGAGCTTTACACCACTCCAGCCGATGCTGGGCATTGCCATGGTGATCTTAGGCTTGTGCGTGGCTGCTCCGCCATGGAAACCCATTTCATGAAGCTCCCAATGAACAGTTGTTGTGCTGACGTTGCTTCCACAGGCCGTTTGGAACTCATTAGTGAGTGTTGCAACCGAGGGCATATGATTATTACGCACTACGTGCTTCAGCACTCGGCGGTCCCATTCTGTGAGCTTGTGTGGCCTACCATTTCGCAGCTGAGCTGTTGTTACTCCTAGACTTTTCCACTTAGACTTCACAATAACCGCACTTACAGTTGACCAGGGCAGCTCTAGCAAGGCAGAAATTTGACGAACTTACTTGTTGGAAAGGTGGCATCCTATGACGGTGCCACCTGTAGGCAATGGGTGTGGCTGAAACAGCCGAATCCCCTAATTAGAAGAAGTGTCCGCATATTTTTGGCCATGTGGTGTATATCCGCTGCTGGAAAAGTACATTTGGAGACATCACTGTATGGGTACTGTTTACATTGTGTAACTATATGGTGTTCATTGAATACTTACCCTGCACAGTCAACTTGGTGCGAGCGAACTCTTCTGTTTTTGAAAGGTTTTTTTCTTTGATCCAATATGGCTGCCAGACCAGGTGAGCGATTGCATCCTAAATTTACATTTTCTAATAGTCTAATATAATTGTTGCGTAGATCCATGCTCAATAAATTTCAAACTGATCAGACTAAACGTTGTCCCTGTTGAATTATGATGTCATAATTATGGCACCAATGACATCATCATTAACAACACCTATTCCCCATATGTTCTTTACAATGAGCCATGTTTCAATTTTTCCATAGAGCGGTTTTGGAGATAGAGGTGAAACGTTTTTCGTTTTTTCCAAGATGGCGCCTGTACCATGTGACCTTTGATGTCATAATTATCAGTAAAATATTCTAAAGGAGGAGGCGCTCCTATGGGGAAAATTTCCTGTCCATCAGACCAACAGTTGCAGAGAAAGAAAATTCATACTGATTGGATGAAACTTTATAGTTGTATAATTATGACGTCATAACGAAGGTACCGATAACATCATCATTAACGTATCTTATTCACCATGGGGTGTACTTGACAATGAGCCATGTTTCAATTTTTTTCCATTGAGCGGTTTGGGAGATATAGAGGTGCAACCTTTTTCCAATATGGCTTCCACATCACGTGACCTATGACGTCATGATTATCACTAAAATTATACAGGTGGAGGCATTCCCATGGTGAAAATTTCGTAACAATCAGACCAACGGTTGCCGAGAAAATGGATTTTTAAAATGCAAACACGTACGCACCTGATCACCTAACCCTGCTTTTCGCTTTACGAGCGCAAGGTAATAACGCCCAACTGTAATTAGTGGTAAAAAGCGAATGTGGAATTGACCTGGGACTCATCATGATGATCATCAGCCTTTTGATCTAATGCTCAGATGGGAACAACAAACAGATTTTTCATTTGAGAGAAAGCATACTAATGACAGCAACACGTTTTGATTAAGAGCAACCACGACAATTCCCTGCAGAGCAACGGACGGTCAAATGAATACAACAAATCAAGTGGGAGAATAAGCGGAAAATAGGAAGAGTGAGAAAGTGGGAGAATAAGCGGAAAATAGGAAGAGTGAGAAAGTGGGAGAATAAGGGGAAAAGAGGAAGAGTGAGAAAGTGGGAGAATAAGCGGAAGAGAGGAAGAGTGAGAAAGTGGGAGAATAAGCGGAAAAGAGGAAGAGTGAGAAAGTGGGAGAATAAGGGGAAAAGAGGAAGAGTGAGAAAGTGGGAGAATAAGGGGAAAATAGGAAGAGTGAGAAAGTTGGAGAATAAAGGGAAAAGAGGAAGAGTGAGAAAGTGGGAGAATAAGGGGAAAAGAGGAAGAGTGAGAAAGTGGGAGAATAAGCGGAAAATAGGAAGAGTGAGAAAGTGGGAGAATAAGCGGAAAATAGGAAGAGTGAGAAAGTGGGAGAATAAGGGGAAAATAGGAAGAGTGAGAAAGTGGGAGAATAAGGGGAAAAGAGGCAGAGTGAGAAAGTGGGAGAATAAGGGGAAAATAGGAAAATAGGAAGAGTGAGAAAGTGGGAGAATAAGTGGAAAATAGGAAGAGTGAGAAAGTGGGAGAATAAGGGGAAAAGAGGAAGAGTGAGAAAGTGGGAGAATAAGGGGAAAAGAGGAAGAGTGAGAAAGTGGGAGAATAAGCGGAAAATAGGAAGAGTGAGAAAGTGGGAGAATAAGCGGAAAATAGGAAGAGTGAGAAAGTGGGAGAATAAGGGGAAAATAGGAAGAGTGAGAAAGTGGGAGAATAAGCGGAAAAGAGGAAGAGTGAGAAAGTGGGAGAATAAGCGGAAAATAGGAAGAGTGAGAAAGTGGGAGAATAAAGGGAAAAGAGGAAGAGTAAGAAAGTGGGAGAATAAGGGGAAAAGAGAAAGAGTGAGAAAGTGGGAGAATAAGCGGAAAATAGGAAGAGTGAGAAAGTGCGAGAATAAGCGGAAAAGAGGAAGAGTGAGAAAGTGGGAGAATAAGGGGAAAATAGGAAGAGTGAGAAAGTGGGAGAATAAAGGGAAAAGAGGAAGAGGGAGAATAAGCGGGAAATAGGAAGAGTGAGAAAGTGGGAGAATAAGCGGAAAAGAGGAAGAGTGAGAAAGTGGGAGAATAGGGGGAAAAGAGGAAGAGTGAGAAAGTGGGAGAATAAAGGGAAAAGAGGAAGAGTGAGAAAGTGGGAGAATAAGGGGAAAAGAGGAAGAGTGAGAAAGTGGGAGAATAAGTGGAAAAGAGGAAGAGTGAGAAAGAGGGAGAATAAGGGGAAAAGAGGAAGAGTGAGAAAGTGGGAGAATAAGGGGAAAAGAGGAAGAGTGAGAAAGTGGGAGAATAAGGGGAAAATAGGAAGAGTGAGAAAGTGGGAGAATAAGGGGAAAAGTGGAAGAGTGAGAAAGTGGGAGAATAAGGGGAAAAGAGGAAGAGTGAGAAAGTGGGAGAATAAGGGGAAAAGAGGAAGAGTGAGAAAGTGGGAGAATAAAGGGAAAAGAGGAAGAGTGAGAAAGTGGGAGAATAAGGGGAAAAGAGGAAGAGTGAGAAAGTGGGAGAATAAGTGGAAAAGAGGAAGAGTGAGAAAGTGGGAGAATAAGGGGAAAAGAGGAAGAGTGAGAAAGTGGGAGAATAAGGGGAAAATAGGAAGAGTGAGAAAGTGGGAGAATAAGGGGAAAAGAGGCAGAGGGAGAATAAGGGGAAAAGAGGAAGAGTGAGAAAGTGGGAGAATAAGCGGAAAATAGGAAGAGTGAGAAAGTGGGAGAATAAGGGGAAAAGAGGAGGAGTGAGAAAGAGGGAGAATAAGTGGAAAAGAGGAAGAGTGAGAAAGTGGGAGAATAAGGGGAAAATAGGAAGAGTGAGAAAGTGGGAGAATAAGTGGAAAAGAGGAAGAGTGAGAAAGTGGGAGAATAAGGGGAAAAGAGGAAGAGTGAGAAAGTGGGAGAATAAGCGGAAAATAGGAAAAGGGAGAAAGTGGAAGAATAAGGGGAAAAGAGGAAGAGGGAGAAAGTGGGAGAATAAGCGGAAAAGAGGAAGAGTGAGAAAGTGGGAGAATAAGCGGGAAAGAGGAAGAGGGAGAATAAGGGGAAAAGAGGAAGAGGGAGAATAAGCGGAAAATAGGAAGAGTGAGAAAGTGGGAGAATAAGCGGAAAAGATGAAGAGTGAGAAATTGGGAGAATAAGGGGAAAAGAGGAAGAGTGAGAAAGTGGGAGAATAAAGGGAAAAGAGGAAGAGTGAGAAAGTGGGAGAATAAGGGGAAAAGAGGAAGAGTGAGAAAGTGGGAGAATAAGTGGAAAAGAGGAAGAGTGAGAAAGTGGGAGAATAAGGGGAAAAGAGGAAGAGTGAGAAAGTGGGAGAATAAGGGGAAAATAGGAAGAGTTAGAAAGTGGGAGAATAAGGGGAAAAGAGGAAGAGGGAGAATAAGGGGCAAAGAGGAAGAGTGAGAAAGTGGGAGAATAAGGGGAAAATAGGAAAAGGGAGAAAGTGGGAGAATAAGCGGAAAATAGGAAGAGTGAGAAAGAGGGAGAATAAGCGGAAAAGAGGAAGAGTGAGAAAGTGGGAGAATAAGGGGAAAAGAGGAAGAGTGAGAAAGTGGGAGAATAAGTGGAAAATAGGAAAAGGGAGAAAGTGGGAGAATAAGGGGAAAAGAGGAAGAGGGAGAATAAGCGGAAAATAGGAAGAGGGGGAATAAGGGGAAAAGAGGAAGAGTGAGAAAGTGGGAGAATAAGCGGAAAAGAGGAAGAGTGAGAATAAGGGGGAAAGAGGAAGAATGAGAAAGTGGGAGAATAAGCGGAAAAGAGGAAGAGTGAGAAAGTGGGAGAATAAGCGGAAAAGAGGAAGAGTGAGAAATTTGGAGAATAAGTGGAAAATAGGAAGAGTGAGAAAGTGGGAGAATAAGCGGAAAAGAGGAAGAGTGAAAAAGTGGGAGAATAAGGGGAAAAGAGGAAGAGTGAGAAAGTGGGAGAATAAGCGGAAAATAGGAAGAGTGAGAAAGTGGGAGAATAAGTGGAAAAGAGGAAGAGTGAGAAAGTGGGAGAATAAGGGGAAAAGAGGAAGAGTGAGAAAGTGGGAGAATAAGGGGAAAATAGGAAGAGTGAGGAAGTGGGAGAATAAGGGGAAAAGAGGAAGAGTGAGAAAGTGGGAGAATAAGGGGAAAAGAGGAAGAGTGAGAAAGTGGGAGAATAAGGGGAAAAGAGGAAGAGTGAGAAAGTGGGAGAATAAAGGGAAAAGAGGAAGAGTGAGAAAGTGGGAGAATAAGGGGAAAAGAGGAAGAGTGAGAAAGTGGGAGAATAAGTGGAAAAGAAGAAGAGTGAGAAAGTGGGAGAATAAGGGGAAAGAGGAAGAGTGAGAAAGTGGGAGAATAAGGGGAAAATAGGAAGAGTGAGAAAGTGGGAGAATAAGGGGAAAAGAGGAAGAGGGAGAATAAGGGGAAAAGAGGAAGAGTGAGAAAGTGGGAGAATAAGCGGAAAATAGGAAGAGTGAGAAAGAGGGAGAATAAGCAGAAAAGAGGAAGAGTGAGAAAGTGGGAGAATAAGGGGAAAATAGGAAGAGTGAGAAAGTGGGAGAATAAGGGGAAAAGAGGAAGAGTGAGAAAGTGGGAGAATAAGCGGAAAATAGGAAAAGGGAGAAAGTGGGAGAATAAGGGGAAAAGAGGAAGAGGGAGAAAGTGGGAGAATAAGTGGAAAAGAGGAAGAGTGAGAAAGTGGGAGAATAGGCGGGAAAGGGGAAGAGGGAGAATAAGGGGAAAAGAGGAAGAGGGAGAATAAGCGGAAAATAGGAAGAGTGAGAAAGTGGGAGAATAAGCGGAAAAGAGGAAGAGTGAGAAAGTGGGAGAATAAGGGGAAAAGAGGAAGAGTGAGAAAGTGGGAGAATAAAGGGAAAAGAGGAAGAGTGAGAAAGTGGGAGAATAAGGGGAAAAGAGGAAGAGTTAGAAAGTGGGAGAATAAGTGGAAAAGAGGAAGAGTGAGAAAGTGGGAGAATAAGGGGAAAAGAGGAAGAGTGAGAAAGTGGGAGAATAAGCGGAAAAGAGGAAGAGTGAGAAAGTGGGAGAATAAAGGGAAAAGAGGAAGAGTGAGAAAGTGGGAGAATAAGGGGAAAATAGGAAGAGTGAGAAAGTGGGAGAATAAGGGGAAAAGAGGAAGAGTGAGAAAGTGGGAGAATAAGGGGAAAAGAGGAAGAGTGAGAAAGTGGGAGAATAAAGGGAAAAGAGGAAGAGTGAGAAAGTGGGAGAATAAAGGGAAAAGAGGAAGAGTGAGAAAGTGGGAGAATAAAGGGAAAAGAGGAAGAGTGAGAAAGTGGGAGAATAAGGGGAAAAGAGGAAGAGTGAGAAAGTGGGAGAATAAAGGGAAAAGAGGAAGAGTGAGAAAGTGGGAGAATAAGGGGAAAATAGGAAGAGTGAGAAAGTGGGAGAATAAGGGGAAAAGAGGAAGAGTGAGAAAGTGGGAGAATAAGGGGAAAAGAGGAAGAGTGAGAAAGTGGGAGAATAAGGGGAAAAGAGGAAGCGTGAGAAAGTGGGAGAATAAGGGGAAAAGAGGAAGAGTGAGAAAGTGAATACAACAAAGTCAAATGGGAGAATAAGGGGAAAAGAGGAAGAGTGAGAAAGTGGGAGAATAAGGGGAAAAGAGGAAGAGTAAGAAAGTGGGAGAATAAGGGGAAAAGAGGAAGAGTGAGAAAGTGGGAGAATAAAGGGAAAAGAGGAAGAGGGAGAAAGTGAATACAACAAAGTCAAATGGGAGAATAAGGGGAAAAGAGGAAGAGTGAGAAAGTGGGAGAATAAAGGGAAAAGAGGAAGAGTGAGAAAGTGGGAGAATAAGGGGAAAAGAGGAAGAGTGAGAAAGTGGGAGAATAAGGGTAAAAGAGGAAGAGTGAGAAAGTGAATACAACAAAGTCAAATGGGAGAATAAGGGGAAAAGAGGAAGAGTGAGAAAGTGGGAGAATAAGGGGAAAAGAGGAAGAGTGAGAAAGTGAATACAACAAAGTCAAATGGGAGAATAAGGGGAAAAGAGGAAGAGTGAGAAAGTGGGAGAATAAGGGGAAAAGAGGAAGCATGAGAAAGTGGGAGAATAAGGGGAAAAGAGGAAGAGTGAGAAAGTGGGAGAATAAGGGTAAAAGAGGAAGAGTGAGAAAGTGAATACAACAAAGTCAAATGGGAGAATAAGGGGAAAAGAGGAAGAGTGAGAAAGTGGGAGAATAAGGGGAAAAGAGGAAGAGTGAGAAAGTGGGAGAATAAAGGGAAAAGAGGAAGAGTGAGAAAGTTGGAGAATAAGGGGAAAAGAGGAAGAGTGAGAAAGTGGGAGAATAAGGGTAAAAGAGGAAGAGTGAGAAAGTGGGAGAATAAAGGGAAAAGAGGAAGAGTGAGAAAGTGAATACAACAAAGTCAAATGGGAGAATAAGGGGAAAAGAGGAAGAGTGAGAAAGTGGGAGAATAAAGGGAAAAGAGGAAGAGTGAGAAAGTGGGAGAATAAGGGGAAAAGAGGAAGAGTGAGAAAGTGGGAGAATAAGGGTAAAAGAGGAAGAGTGAGAAAGTGAATACAACAAAGTCAAATGGGAGAATAAGGGGAAAAGAGGAAGAGTGAGAAAGTGAATACAACAAAGTCAAATGGGAGAATAAGGGGAAAAGAGGAAGAGTGAGAAAGTGGGAGAATAAAGGGAAAAGAGGAAGAGTGAGAAAGTGGGAGAATAAGGGGAAAAGAGGAAGAGTGATAAAGTGTTAGGGGCGGGGCTTTGCACTGAGCTGATGAAGAGCTTTGCTTACAACAGTAAGCTCACCACGAAGGTCCGACACCAAGTTGGAGACACTCTGGACATCTGAGAGGACGTCGATCGCCTGGGTGTAAGGATTGTAGCGCAAAACGAATGGTCGCCTGATGGTCTTTGCGAACTCCCTGCGAAACAAGATGGCGGTGTTAGAGAGAGGATGAGATAAAGTTGTCATAGAAAATGTGTACAATGTACAGGTAAATTGTCATTTTTCATCGTTTATTACTCTTACACTGTACAGGTAAACTGTCATAGCTTATTACTTTTACACTACAGTAATAAACTGTCATAGTTTATTACTTTTACACGACAGTAATAAACTGTCATAGTTTATTACTTTTACAGTGTACAGGTAAACTGTCATAGTTTATTACTTTTACACTACAGTAATAAACTGTCATAGTTTATTCCTTTTACAGTGTACAGGTAAACTGTCATAGTTTATTACTTTTACAGTGTACAGGTAAACTGTCATAGTTTATTACTTTTACAGTGTACAGGTAAACTGTCATAGTTTATTACTTTTACAGTGTACAGGTAAACTGTCATAGTTTATTACTTTTACAGTGTACAGGTAAACTGTCATAGTTTATTGCTCTTACACTGTACAGGTAAACTGTCATAGTTTATTGCTTTTACACTGTACAGGTAAACTGTCATAGTTTATTACTTTTACACTGTACAGGTAAACTGTCATAGTTTATTACGTTTACAGTGTACAGGTAAACTGTCATAGTTTATAACTTTTACACTGTACAGGTAAACTGTCATAGTTTATTACGTTTACACTGTACAGGTAAACTGTCATAGTTTATTGCTTTTACACTGTACAGGTAAACTGTCATAGTTTATTGCTCTTACACTGTACAGGTAAACTGTCATAGTTTAGTCCTCTTACACTTTTCAAACGTGCCTTGCCTTGGAAACACAATCTACTTTCAAGGAATAATTAAAGCATAAAATCAAAATCTGGTTTCGGATTTGAGGATTGGATCTTGCTCACCAAACAGATAATGAAATCTGGAGTGATTTTTTTTTTTAACATTTGAAGTCTCCTAAATTGAAGTCTACATTGAAGTTTCCTAAATAGAGGAATTCTGCTTGAGGGTGTTGGGATGTCATGGCCTCATGGCTGGAATTAAGATAGTCAAAGGAAGCTGTGAAGTTTGTAGAATTGGGAAAAAGTGAAACAGAGAAAAATAGTGATGGTCGGGAGACAAATCTTCAGCCAGATGACGTCAACGTTTGGAGATTCGAGGTCCACAAGGTGTACAGCAGGTGTGTTGATGTTGGAGTAGACACACACTCCTCCTTTATCGCGGAATCGTGAGTGAAGGTTGTAGTTTGAAATGTTAAAGGAGTTAAGAAGAACGTCGTGTGATAATTGGGTCTCTGAGAGAAGCAATATATTAGGAGAGTAACTTGCTGGATGATGTTCAACTGAGAAAAGATTCGAAGAAAGACCACGAATGTTGGTGAAGTGAATGGAAAAAGAGTCACGTTCATTCAACAGGCCAGGGTCTTGGGAGGGACCGATACTACTACTACCTGAGCCAGCCCCCCCTTGGCCCCCATTTTCGTTGGTAGCAGAGACAGGCAAGTCACCGGAGATTCTTCGCACCCCATAATGCCGGGAACTAGGGACCATTAACTTTTTAGACATTTTCATATTTAGTTGGGAAATGAGAGGAAAGAGAAGTAAAGAGAGAATGTAAAGGTGAGGAGTGAAAATGAGTAAGAAAAGTGTTTGATGAAAAGTGTGTGATGTTTGTTTGTAATAAAGACATTAGAACTAGGCCGGTAGCTGTAGCTTGAGTGAGACAGAAAGTAAGACCAGCAATCCTGACATGGAGTGTGAGAGATGGTTCCGGGCACCACATTAATGCACCTAAATCCGAACGGTAGTACTAACCTGAGTGGTTGCTGCCTTCAACCTACTACCTAAAAAACAGGTCCAACCGGATTGGTGTTTTTTGGGAGACACCATCTCCTTACTGGATGGCCGCTGGCTCCCCAAGGGAGCTCATCCGCTCTTTAACAGGTATTGTTTTTAGTCCTGCAGTGTCACAGTCACCCTCCCCACTGGCGAGACATTGAGGGTAGTCAGTTTAGGCACCGACTACCCTTACAAAAAGTTTATACTACACTGACTAAAGGTATTTTAAACCAATTTCAATGGTTGCTAGAAGACAGCGCAACATGTATAATCATACGAACATAATCATAAGACTTCAAACAAACAAACAAAAAAATACCTATTTCGAGACGCAACCCCCCCCCCCCCCCCCCCCACCTCCCACTCAATATACTTCCTCAGTACCTCAGTACCAATATACCTCCTCGTGTGTGTAGTTTCAGAGAAAAGAGCAAATATGTGCTTTGGGGGGGGGGGGGGGGGTGGACCTGGAGGGCGTCAAACCTGGAGCCACTTTGACCGCCCCCCCCCCCCCCCATGCAGGACCCTCAGACTTCAATTTTCTTAGTGCCATGAACAAGGTTTGCTACATCACAGGTGATGAAGGTTGTGGTGAAGTTTAATCAAAATAGTGTTTGTAGTTTCAGAGGAAAAAGCAAATTCCTATTTTGGGGGGTCAAACCTGGATCCACTTTGACCCCTAGTAGACCCCCATAAACACTGATTCTTTTTTAATGCCGGGAACAAACTTTAGTCACAACATAACAATTACTCAATAAAGTTACACCTAACAATATAATTTGTGGCAAATTTGGTCATAATCCCATCAGCGGTTTCGGAGAAGAAGTTGCTCATGTTTACAGACTGACCGACGGACGACGCACCATCTCATAATCTGCCCGGAACTACGTTCCAGGTGAGCTAAAAAAGGTGGAATGGAGAGGAAAATTTGGTGATCCGCAGGGGTAAACTCGTAATATTGAGGAACAAAAGCCGAGATAGGAAACAGACCATACAGTACTCACACAGGTATGTGTGTGGTCATCATCCAGTACTTAAGGCAGAAGAAAAAGGAAACTCTTCGAAGCTGAAGTAGTTCAGTTAGGGAAGAAGTCCGGGAGAACAAAACACATAATGGTGTTCCTAGCACGAAAGGAAACAAGCATTCTGAGTATTGCGCTGCAATACATGTCCCCTACCAAAGTTCAAAGTGCCATAACTTTGTCAAAAATGATCGAATATGCAAATTTATGCACGGTTGATGCTGGTTTTCAAACTTGATCTGAGGTATGCTGAGAGACATGTGTGTCATGCCTCGCCTCGTTGATAAGCCCGCAAGGTCGCTCCGTGGAGCAGCCTGCACGTATTGCACTGTGTGAATTATATAATTACCAACTCACGGTCTGAGGTACTAGCGATTCAAGAGATATCCATTTAAAAAATATATATTTTCGTTTAATTAACGATATCTGCCAAACCACGTGCCCTATCACAAATTCCAAAAGGACATTTTAGCAGACTGACACGCTGAACAGATCTGTGAAGTTTCCCCTCGATTGGATAAAAATGAGGGAAGAGCTCTGTTTTAAAGGTTCATGCTTAAAAACGTCATAACTCTGAAACCATGTGATGCATGACGTCATGCTCGCTGGCTTTTTTGTTCGTCGTGGGTATGCGATTCCGCCTGCAAAGTTTCGCCTCGATCCGTTCAGCCGTTGCAGAGAAAAAGGGGTTTTCGTGTTTTCACGAAAAACAATATGGCGGCCGAACCACGTGACCTGTGACGTCATAATTACCATTAAAATATTCTACAGACCGAGTCCCTCCTATGGTGAAAATTTGATCTCAATCGGCCCTATTATTGCAGAGAAAATGTTTGTTAAAGGAAATTAAAACTTAAAATGGCACTGAGTTGAGGATGATCAGAATTATCAGAATTCCCAAAGTTCAAAGTGCCATAACTTTGTCAAAAATGATCGAAACGTCGTGAAGTTCGAACTTGATCTGTAACTTATCATGAGGAAACCATGTGCCAAGTCTGAAATCATTAGCATTAAGAGTTTAGAAAGAAAGTCCGGAAAACTGTTCTTTGCGTGACGGACTGATGGACTGACGGACTGACGGACTGACAGACGGACCTATTTTGGGGGGTCAAACCTGGATCCACTTTGACCCCCAGTAGACCCCCATAAACACTGATTCTTTTTGAATGCCGGGAACAAACCGGGAACAAAGCTGGGGGACAGACGGAGGGACGGCGTGCAAACCTATAGTCCCCTCCGGTGTGCACCGGTAGGGGACTAATTAGGCTTTTGATTGTGTAGGAGCAGTTGGTGGGGCAGTCCACCATGAGCAGTGACAGATGGAAACACAAACGGTATAAAAAAAACTCTGCGTCAACGAAAGATAAAATGTTAAGACTTCTTTACACAAATACCGACTCTTTGCCTAACAAGATGGTGCAGTTGGTAGTTATGAGGTAGTTATGATTGAGCATTTTGACGCAGATGTGATCATGATCACAGAGGCTGAACGAAAGGCGAGGCCCACTGGAATCACGAGAACCTCTCTTTCAATTATATACTTTGATATAATAATATTAATATATAATACGCAAGATGTAATCTTTTTAGCGCTTCGAAGTTTTAGCGTCAAAGCAACACTCGGGGTGTTTTAATAGATGTAAAGACAACGTCGGAGGGGATTGACATGGACATTGAATGGAGTTTCACCGAGTCTGTTTGGTGTTGTGTTTTTTTCGCATGGAAGGGAGAGACTTCTCATGTGATGTGTTTACCGCAGTCCATCGAGGAGTTACTTTAATGGGAAACAGTTAAATAAGCTTTACAGAAGCATCGATCATAAATTGGAGCTTCATATAGTTATGACAGGGGACTTCAACTACCTGGTTAGAGATTGGAGCTCCTGGCATGTGAATGCTTCACCTGATCACCTGGTACCAGGATGTCATTGAAGCACCACAAGAAGCTTTTTATTTGAGCATCTAACATTGCCCACTCGACATCGTCAAGACCAGGAATCCAATGTATTCGACCACTTCATCAACTAGATGGTATTCGTAGAATACTTACCCTGCGCAGTCAACTTGGTGTGAGCCAACTCTTCTGCTTTTGAACGTTGTTTTTTTTGATCCAATATGGCTGCCAGACCACGTGAGCGATGACATCATCAATTTATATTCTGTAAATAATTGTTGCATAGATCATGCTCAATAAATTTCAAACGGATCAGACTAAGCATTGTCCCTGTCGAATAATGACGTCATAATTATGGCACCAATGACGTCATCGTTAACAACACCTATTCCCCATGTGGAGTTCTTTACAATGAGCCTTGTTTAATTTTTTTTCATAGAGCGGTTTTCGAGAAATAAAGGTGCAACGTTTTTAGATTTTTCCAAGATGGCGCCTGTACCACCTGACCTATGACGTCATAGTTATCATTAAAATATTTTACAGGTGGAGGTGCTCCTATGGTGAAAGTTTTATGTCAATCAGACCAAGAATTGCGGAGAATTTTTTTTTAATACTGATAGAATCAAGCATTGTACTTATCGAATTATGACATAATAATAAAACTACCGATGACATCATCATCAACATACCATATTCACCATGGTGAGTACTTGACAATGAGACATGTTTCCATTTTTTCCATTGAGCGGTTTAGAAGATATAGCGGTGTATCGTTTTTCCAAGATGGCGCCTGTACCACGTGACCTATGACGTCATAATATTCACTAAAATATTCTATCGGAGGAATTTCATGTCAGTCGGACCAAAGGTTGCCGAGAAAATGAATTTTTAAAATTCAGACACGTACGCAACCGAATGCCTAATCCTGCTGTTCGTTTCGTGAGCGCAAGGTAAAAATGGAGTGGGAGATGAGAGGGAAGCATAACAACAGTAGAGAACAGGGACGTCGGGAGATCTTTGGAAGGGAGAGGGTTGGGGGTGGGGGGGGGGGGGGGGATACACGGGATAAACAAAGAGACACTACTCGGACTTTCAGTAAAGAAAACAGGGAATTTGAATGAGGTGGGTTTGAGGTATATTAATGGGGGCAGAAAAGATCAAGGTTTTGGATGGGGGAAGATAAGAGATGGTGGTCATTAGCTGTTTTGAACACGTGGAGGGAGGAGAGGGATTGAAGAGAGTGAGGGAGTTTGTTCCAGAGGCGGGAGAAAAGGGGAATGAAGGAGTGAAGGTGAGCACAGAGTCTTGATTTTGGCAGTTTAACCATGAGAGGGTTGATGGCAGATCTTTTGCGACCTGCAGCAATATTTGGGGGACAGAGCACAGATAGAGCTGGGGGAGCAAGGCCAGAGAGGAGTCGGTAGAAGACAGAAAGACCACCAACCTGCCTGCGGTGAGTAAGTGAAGCCCTTGGAGTTAGCTTCATCGTAGGAGATTCCAATGATTCTGAATGCTTTGGTTTCAACAGCGTGAAGCCGAGCTAGGTGTGAGGCAGGAGCACCAGCCCAGAGGGGAGAGCAGTACTCCATTGAGCTGCGGATGAAAGCCTTGTATGTGGTGAGGAGCTCAGGTGTGCCGAGGAAGGACTTCGCACGACGGAGGATGCCCAGTCGGCGACTGGCTTTGAAGTCCAGCTTGGAAATGTGGTTTTCCCAGGAAAGATCGTGGCAGATCGTGAGACCCAAGAGATTTAGTGACAGAACTTATTGGAGAGGATTATTCAGAAAGTGGATGGGAGGGTTGTCCAGTCGGTCTTTTCGGAGAGACATCGTAAGAGTGTGAGATTTGTCAGCAGGGCTGGATTTAAGGGAGGACAAACGGGACATTTGTCCAGAACCCAAACTCCAGAGGGAGCCAAAAAACAAACAATACATTAATTTATTTCTTTCTTTCTTTAGAAAGCTAGTATTACTATTATTTATTTCCTTGTTGTCTCAAAGTTAGCAGAGATGAGATACAGGATTTCAAGATCTAATATAAATAACCAAACGTTTAATTAAAAACCCAAACGGTAATACCGGACAAGCAATGAGTGACATAGCAGTTACCACACGAATCACATGACCTTTTACGGGAGGATCGGTATTATCACGTCAAAATGACGCAATCACGCAACCACAAATGACGTGTAATTGGTTTTTACAGGAGGCTGAATGAAAGGGAGGCACAAAGTACACACACCCCCCCCCCCCCCCCCTTATATAAGGGATCGTTTCTCTGTTTGCAGCTTTTACATGGGGACTGAAAATACGTTTCTCGGCTTCTACTGGACAAAATCGGCTGTAAATTTCAGAAGTAAATGTTTTATACGTCGAGCTAATATGTTCCAAATTTCACCAACATCTGTTTCCGCATTCTTGAGTTTTAATTAGAAAACCCTCAAAGTCACGTTGGTGTCTGTCCGTCCGTTCATCAATCCATCCGTCCGTCCACCAAAAATGTGTTGGCGCTCATATATCAAGGGCTATACATTGAAACGAGCTGAAACTTGAAATATACATCGGTCAATAGGTCGAGTTAATGGCTTTGGAAACAAATTCCACCTAAGTGCTATAGTTTTTGCTTAAAATTAAATATATATATATATATATATATATTATATATATATATATATATATATATATATATATATATATATATAGATATACACATAAATAAACATATAAAAATATATACATACTTTATAACTCTTCAAAATTTTATTACCCAAATCTTACGTGCTGGCTTAATAGCTTAATGGATAAGGCATCAGACTCCCACGCTGTGGAGTGTAGTTTTAAGTCCCATCTGGGTTGAATAATTTTTTTTCTTCTTACTTTTTGAAGTCTTTCATTTCATCTTGAATATAATCAAAAGGAGGCACAAAGTACCCCTCCCTTTATATGGGTTCGTTTCTCTGTATGTAACTTTAACATAGGGACTGAAAATTCGTTTGTCGGCTTCCACTGGTATAATATATATACATATATATATATATATATATATATATATATATATATATATATATATATATATATATATATATATATTATATTATATACATATATACACACTTTATACCTCTTTAAAATATTTAAACTAGAACAATGCGACTGTCGCCAATATGCCTCCGCAAAGTCCCACAATGGGTAGATGACCTCGTTCACTGTCCTAAAAATAAAAAAGTTTCATCGAAATCCCTTCAGCTGTTTTCAATATCACATTTTCACCAGAGATGACAGGTTTCTCATCAATCGGTGAAGCAGTTTCAGAGAAGGGAATTTTTTTAAATATTGCCTTTCAAGCTAATATGGCTGCCATACCACAAGACATATGACCTTTAAAAATGTGCACTCTGCATATGTATGGGTAGTGGATCACGTTTGTGAAGTTTCGTGTTGATTGGATAAGGTTCGTTTTTCTATCCAAGATGGCTGCCAAACCATGTGACCTATGATGTCATAAATTTAATATTTCAATACAAATTGGTCAAAGATCATGTCCATGCAATTTCAGATTTTAAGTATAAAGAATTAGATTTAAAATGTTTTGCCTGGAATACCACTTCACCTAGGATGTCATCATTGTCATGCTTTTGTTCCCAATTGGGAGTACTTGACAATATACCAAGTTTCAATTTCTTCCATTCAGCGGTTTCCGATAAATATATTTTTAATTATTTGCGTTTAATCCAAGATGGCTGCCCTACCAGGTGACCTATGACATCACAATTATCAAAGAAACATTCTACATGGGTGTCACCCCTACCCTGAATGTTTCGTCTCAATCAAACATATGGTTGCTGAGAAAAACGAGGTTTAGCCTGTACTGACGGAGGGATGGACGGACGTACAGACGTACGACCCGAAAACATCATGCCTCCGGCCACCTTCCGGGGTGGAGGCATAAAAAAATTATAGCATGCTGGCTCAATGGCCTAATGGATAAAGCATCGAGCTCCAAAAGTTGGGGATAGTAGGTTCGAATCCCACCTGGGTTGAATTATTTTCCCCTTACTTTTTCAAGTCTTTTGTATCGTCT
This sequence comes from Myxine glutinosa, assembly GCF_964187855.1. Lineage (NCBI taxonomy): Eukaryota > Metazoa > Chordata > Myxini > Myxiniformes > Myxinidae > Myxine > Myxine glutinosa. Next base: position 16,122,586 of record NC_136268.1, read on the forward strand.
TGAATAAAGTCTTGTATGATGAACAAATGCATTTTGTTGATATTTTAAATGTATGTTTGTATTTTAAATTTTAAATGTTGTGAAAAATGTCAGGGGCATAGAAAAGGCCCTTTTATATAAGGGTATGTGCCCTGTGGCAAAGTATAGAAAAGAAGGGACATTCCATAGCTTATAGAAAATGCCGAACAATAGAAAATAAGGGACATTCAAAAATCTCGTGTGCATGCTGGACTACCCTTGTGTTCTTAGGAGTAACCAAGTAATGCTTTAGAAAAGTTTAAATAAAGGGGTGCCCTACATCTGGCAAATAAAATACATTTACTTCTTCATGCAGGTGCATGAATCAAATTGGCACCTCTTGATATACGACAAAAATAAATATACGACAAAAATAAATATACGACAAAATAAATATACGACAAAATTAATATACGACAAAATAAATATACGACATAATAAATATATGACAAAATAACTATATATGACAAAATTAATATACGACGAAATAAATATACAAAAAAATTAATACATGACGAAATAAATATACGACGAAATAAATATCAGATGAAATAAATATACGACGAAATAAATATACGACGAAATAAATTTACGATGAAATAAATATTCGAGGAAATTAATCTACGATGAAGACCCAGTGATGCTTCGGCTAACATCACCTTCCGGTCTCCATTGTAGCAACGTTCCGTAAGATGGAAAGTGGTTGTTTTAAACGCAAGAAACAACAAGAAAAGCAAGTAAGTGAAAAAAGTTTGCTTTGTAAAATACCCAAATCGACTCATTTCGGGTTTACATTATTGCACGATGATGCAGCAGCGACTGCGGTGGATCGAACCATTTTACCCGTCATAGTACGGCGGATAAGCTCTCATATTATAACAATTGTGCATTTTATGAGAAAAGCATGAAATTTCTAACATAGTTAGTGCATACCATAAGGTTTATTTTCAGATGTGGAGGGAAGTCAGATTTGACCTCTCAGAACCGAAATGGCCACCAGTCCACCGGGTCGAATGTTCAAACGTGCTTAATTTTGGAACCAAATAGTGTAGAAAAACATTATAGGTGTCATTTCCAACTAAATTGGGGATGCTCATTCATTTGTTGATACTTTTGAGATCACCAGAACTCAAGGACATGCATTTAGGTCAAGGTCAAGGTCAAATTACGTTAAATATCTATTTTTATGATACTACAGTTGGAACTGCTATTGGAAAAAGTTCATTTGAACTTTTAAAACTTAATTCTTTCAGGTACAGGGATGGGTACAGAACACCCAAAGACCAGAAATGATGAAAAAAAGTGTTTACACTGCAAGGAATGATGCAAAAACCTCTGAAAAAATAACTGTAGTCAACCAAGTATGTCCACAAAAGCTTACAATAAGTCAAGTGCAATGATGAAAATTGGTAATGATCAAAATCTAATAGTCTCTAGAACAGAAGCACAGTGCACTGCACTTGAGTGCAGCTTTGGCACACTTGCAGCGTCCAGTGCACCCTTTCTTGCAGCCACAGTGGATCAATTCATGGCACGATTTTGATGCTTCAGGGAGAGTGGTCCAAAGAGGCTGCCCCCAGTTGTCTCCTTTGTCCAGCCGCAGTCAGGTGGGTCTGGCATCTCTGGATCCATGACCAATGCCTGGTTACAACACTTGGCCTGGTAGCAAGTGCGCTTGATGTGCTGCTTGAGTGCTTCCTGGGTTTGAGGAATGTTCGCTAGAGTTCTACATTTCTGTGTTTCCTGGCATCATTCACTTCCGTGCTCTCACTGGTTCTATCGTACACCAGCACCACAAATCGCTCCAGCAGTAACATTGTGACTTCACTGACCTCACTTGGCATGCCTAGGAGTTCATTGAAAGCATCATTCACCTCTGGGAAAGACTTCCAAGTTTCCCATGCTGTCTTCTTTCCTCTGCCAGCGAATGCAGATACAGTATCACACCCGGTGAAAGCGTCAAAGACTGGGAGAGTCAGACACTGTGTTGGATTGCATGTGGCAACCATTTCGTGAACAGCTATGTACCGAAAGCTTGACCCGACATCAAAGGCAACCAACAGCTCATCAGGAGCTGTCTTGCTGAATGAAGCCACAGCCAGTACCACCACATCAGTATCAACGGTACGTATGGTCACCTTCTTACACCCCCTTTGCACAGCATCTGTCACATGCAGAAGTAGACGAGTGTCAGCTTCCACTTGCAAACATGGGGCAAGATGGGCCAAGCATGACTTCCAAATGAATGGGCATCCCCAATTTAGTTGGAACAACAACAACAACAGGCATTTTAAGGCCATTTTCCCTGCAAGAGCAGGGGTTAGCCATTATAGGTTGGAAATGACACCTATAATGTTTTTCTACACTATTTGGTTCAAAAATTAAGTGCGTTTGAACATTAGACTCAGTGGACTGGTGGCCATTTTGGATTTGACCTCTTACGGTCCTCAGAGGTCAAATCTGACTTCCCTCCACATCTGAAAATAAACCTTATGGTATGCACTATGTTAGAAATTTCAGTCTTTTCTCATAAATGCACAATTGTTGTTGTTATCCGCTGTACTATCAGTGCTGACGATGGTGTTGCTAATGAACGAGGCTTGGACGAAAAAAATATACTTGACTCGCCTGAAAGACAACATTCTCGTCCCACTCAAAGCTCTGATACTGCTGTTATTACCTTCAGTAATGATCCAGCTAAATGGAAAGACGACGAGTGACTTCGAGTGTACTGGACAAAGCGGGAACTCGCTGATTGCCAGAGTCGCTGTGAGAGATATGTGGCTTCGGAGAGAACATGTGAACAGGGTCCAACTCGACATATTCCAAAAAGCACTTACAAACGAACGCTGCAGAATGGGGAAATCATTGATGGTGAGTAGTTGATCGTGAGTCTCCCCACTACGTTACGAGGTTGATGGTGGAGGTGGGGCTCTACTACTCTAATGTTCCGGGCCCAGTTAAACATATATCAGGCACTGCTAGTCAGGATTGAAAGACAAGTTCCACGAGTTTGACAATCTTTTAATTTGTAAAAATAAATTGACGCTGCTGCCTGTCGATCTGAGGGATGAGAGCTGGAGCGGCATAGGGTGGAGTCATCAGCAAAAAGATAGAGAGGATTTTCCAGACAGTTGGAGAGATCATTGATGAAGATTAGAAAGAGCACAGGGCCCAGAACACTGCCTTGAGGAACTCCAGCCTGAGCAGGAAGGGGAGATGAGAGAAGTCCATTCATAGCTACATGTTGAGACAGGAGAGGAAGTCCGCAAGTCATGCATGGAGGTTGCCATGGACACATAAGAGGAGAGTTTGGTGAGCAGAGCGGAGTGCCAGACCCTATAGAAGGTGCAAGATATGTCAAGGGAGACAGCTCTGATTTCATGTTTGGCATTGAGGACCTCCATCCATTGTTGAGACAGCAGAAGCAGCATTTCCAGAGTAGAATGACCTGGTCTGAATCGAAATTGATGATCGAAGATCAAGCCATTGGGGAATACGAAGGATTTAATATCAAAAGCGATGATGGATTCAATGATTCTTCTGCTCCAATCGGTTCATCTGATCATTTCCTTGTTAAAGTGGACATCTCTGTGACGGTTCTCAGAGACCCTCCTCAACATCGACAAGTCTGGTATTTCACGCAGGATGACTGGCATGATCCTCAAGCAGGCATCAATCATCTGGACTGGTCTCCCATGTCGACTGTCTCTGACATCAATTCTTCCTGGGAATTCTTCCTAAGCAAACTTCTCTCTCTCATGCACAGATTTATCCCATCTCGTCTTCAGTTGTCATACCCTTCCTCCCGTCCATGGTACACTGAAGGTTGTGGTGAGGCAGTTGCCATGAAAGAACTTCCCTTTGCCTCTTGGAAAGCAAATCCAACTGCAAGCAAGTTAAAATTTCTAAAAACAAAATCCACTTTGACATTATGGGATATTTATTACGTGTAGATCAGTGCCAAAAAATTCCCAATTAAATCAATTTTAAATTCAGGCTGTATGTAACAACAAAATGTGAAAAAGTCAAGGGCTGTGAATACTTTCTGGAGGCACTGTAAGTAATTAGTAAGCAAAAAAGTTGGCATTTTTTGGACTAAGCTGAATATCTCATTCTGATAACCTTTCTGATGCCGTTCAGACAACAATAGTGCAAACAAGAACTCCAGTTAACTGCACTAACGTGATTGTAAGAGTCATTTTCACATTTATTCAAGTAAAACAAGCCTTCCTAAGGCACTTTAAATACTATTTGACAAAACCTGTTCAAAAAAGATTTTTACATATCTTGGTTGTGGAAAGACCACATCTATTACCTCTTCCTTAACCGAGCAAGTCAGGAAACCATTATGCTGTAAGTCTTTCACGAACCGACTGCTTAGGCAAGATGTTCAACTGGCGGTGAATTTGGGAGGAACTTAGAATTTGTTCAGGGTGCCAATGATAACTAATCTACTCCTCGCAAAAGACACCATTGGATCTTTAACATCCACCAATGACCAGGATTGGCAAACAGATCATCTGGTTTAACGTCCTCTTCTGACGGACGTTGCACACATTGATGCACAAGTCCTACATTCAAAACACCAGGGTGACCGTTTATATCTTGATCGTGACAATTTATATTTTGGTCGAGGTTCGAAACCAGGAAAGCAACTCAAAGGTATGTACACCTTTAGGCTATCCTGCCAGCCCTGAAAAACAGATAGACAGAATAGGGAAATAAAGGGTGGGAAATGATGCAGTTATTCTGCGCTCGTACAAATGCGGAATACAGAGAATTATAGGGGAAAAGACTTTCAAGAAAGGGATGAAGAGTTATTCATGGAAGGAGCAAACATCTTCATTACATGGCACATTAACTCAAATTATATAAACTGTCTGACCTCATCTTTTCTTTGGCATCCTCAAAACTTTCTGCTACAAAGTAGCTTTCCTGGAACGTGGTGACAAGACATTCTTGCTTGCAGACAACCATCGGATCAAATGGCTTTATCCTGGAATTTTCAGAGAGGACATGCTGTTTGGTGAGGGGAAGACAGATAACAAACTCAGTTATCATTTCCTGCTTTTAATGAAACGGGAAAATGCAAACATAACATGTGCAGTTCCTGCAGTGGCTATAAGCTTGTGCGTAGGCTCGGGGCAAAATGGCCACCTTGATGCATATCCGTCAGCACAAGCAGGATGCTGGAAGCTAGTTGCTTTGCCTCGTTTCTCAAATCCAAGTTGAAAAATCAGGCGGCCATGATACTGCACATTTTGAGCTAACTTAAATTAATTGGCATTTCGACATTTATTTTTCATGCCCTTTCCCAAAGTAGAATGGGTAGAAGTACATCACAAAACTGGCTCCGCACCTGTCTCCCCTGTAAGGTATCTCGACAAACTACGATCGATTGTAGCACGTTTATCGACGTGCTACAACACACGTTTATTGACTCTGCCGATACAAGCCCGATTAACTGCAGCGCCATCCGAGCTGAGGGCGTAGGGATATAACGCGGTCACGGTGTATGGATACAACGGTGAATATTTGCAGCTTCATACATGACATCCTCCCCTTTAAGTCCAAAATTACCAAGAGCAATACGTGCTAGATTTCCAGAATTGAAATTTCAAAAGCAACATTTCCAAAACATGTGAAAATGTGTGTGCAAACGATTATGAGAATAATGAAAATACGTGAAAATAGAACATGTGTCACCGTGAAAATAGAACATGTGGCACGGTGAGAATAGAGCGTGTGTCAACGTGAAAATAGAACATGTGTCAACGTGAAAATAGAACATGTTCAAAGATTCAACCGGTCGGGTGCTTTTCTTTCATGCATTGAGCGTCGCGGTGTACCAGTGGATACAGAGTCCGAGGTGATCCCTTTGGGTGGTGGTGTACCAGTGGATACAGAGTCCGAGGTGATCCCTTTGGGTGGCGGTGTACCAGTGGATACAGAGTCCGAGGTGATCCCTTTGGGTCGCGGTGTACCAGTGGATACAGAGTCCGAGGTGATCCCTTTGGGTGGCGGTGTACCAGTGGATACAGAGTCCGAGGTGATTCCTTTGGTCTCCACGAAGGGTGTAGCGTTCACAGATGTTTTCGGGGCATCCGAGCCGGCTGGAGCGGCCACGACGATCTCCGGTAGTGGCGGGTCGAACTGTTGTCCTGACTGTGACGATGCTGCAGGCTCTATCGACTCACAGTGACGGTAGGTTATGTGGTCCTGATGTCGACGAATTTCGCGGCCATCCTGCAGGCGAATCACGCAGGACAGTGGACCTGGCTTCTCGATGATGTCGCCCGGTAGCCACGTCGCACCTGCACCAAAATTGGGGGCAAACACTGGATCTCCAATGTTGATACAGCGACTGTTGGACGACTTATCGTGCACCAACTTTTGATTAAGCTGGCTCTGATAAACATTTGATGATATGTCTGGTTTGAGATTGTCAAGTGTCGACCTCAAGTGTCGTTTCATCAATAACTCAGACGGAGCTGCACCGGTTGTTGATTGTGACGTGATGTGGTATTTGAACAGGAGATGAGAAAGCTTTGTTTCCAGGGTTCCCTCCTGAAGTTTCTGCAATCCAGATTTGCTGATTCCCACGGATCGTTCGGCCAAGCCATTTGAAGCCTGGTGATGTGGGCTGACAAACTTATGTTTGATGCCGTTCCGACGTGTGAACTCGGCAAACTCGGGACTAGAAAAACACGAACCATTATTACTCACGATCATCCTGGGCAGACCATGAGTGGCGAAACAGCGTCTGAGTCTTTAGATGACAATGGCTGACGTAGTACCATGCGTCACATAGGCATCAATCCATTTTGTGTGCGTGTCTGTAATTATTAGAATCATGCTGCCGTTAATAGGCCCGGCATAATCGAGATGTAGGCGATGCCACGGTTCGCTGGGCCATTCCCAGGGATGCAGTGGCGCTTTCGCAGGTGTATTCTGGGTGCTCTGGCAGGGGTAACAATGTCGAACATGATGTTCGATATCAGCATCAAGATTCGCCCACCACACATAGTTTCTAGCGAGTGACTTCATCTTCACAATCCCGGGATGACAGTCATGGATTTCATCCATGACCCTGGAACGCAGATTTTCCGGGATCACGCCACGACATCCCCAAGGTAGGCAACTATTTTCCACGCTGAGTTCGTTTTTACGTGCTTTAAAAGCCGCAAAAGCTGGGTCACCCTCAGGTAGCAAATGCCATCCAAGCTGTACAGCCTGGACAGTTCTGGACAGAACGGAGTCTCATCGAGTATGAGTGCGGATCTGGCCGGAATCGACTGCACAATCTTCCAGATGATCCATCAGTGCGATAATGGATCCTGGTGTAGGTGAATCATCAACGGATTCTGGAAGGGGTAACCGACTCATGGCATCTGCATTTGTGATAGACGAACCAGGCTTATAACATATGGTGCAGGCATAAGCAGCGAGAAACAGGGACCATCGGATGATCCTGGGCGGTAGTGTGTCAGATGTCGCCTTAGTTGGACCAAACAGCCTGATCAGCGGCTTGTGATCAGTACGAATCGTGAAATGATGTCCAAGAAGGCACTGGCGAAATTTGCTGATGCCGAAAACGATTCCCAATCCTTCCTTGTCAAGTTGGGAATAGTTCTTCTCTGCCGGGGACAACGTTCTGGATGCAAATGCAACAGGTCTTTCCGTACCATCAGGCATCACGTGTGATAATACACTCCACTCCATACCGACAGGCATCGCATGTCAGCACAAGATCCTTCTCTGGATCAAAATGAATGAGAACATTGGACAATTTGAGCAGATCCTTAGAGGTCTGGAATGCTGATTGTTCAGTAGACCCCCAGCTCCAGGAGCCTCCTTTCCTCAAAAGCCGATAAAGGGGGCCCAAAACGTCGGTTACATTCGGGATGTAACGACCATAGAACTGAAGCAAACCGAGGTATGACTTCAATTCGGTAACGTCTCGTGAAGCAGGAGCATCCTTGATAGCTCGGACTTTCTCATCTGTCGGGTGTAGACCCTCGGCATCAATCGTATGACCCAGGTACGTGACTGAAGGCACCATAAACTTGCACTTGTCTCAATGCAAACGTAGGCCGGAGTCCGAAATCTTCTTCAGAACTCTATCCAGGTTTTGTAGATGGTCCGCATCCGTACGACCAGTAACCAGAATATCATGCTGGTAACAAACAACGTTGCATTCGGTGGCAAACAAACTGTCCATGACACGCTGATAAATTCCAGGTGCAGATTTCATTCCAAAACTGAGTCGGTGGTACCTGTACAACCCACGATGCATGTTGATGGTAAGATACTGTTTCGAATTCTTGTCCAAGCGGAGCTGTAGATAGGCAGATTTGAGATCGAGTTTCGTAAAAGTCTTGCCTCGCGTGAGACGAGCATAGAGGTCTTCGATCCTCGGGATTGGATATTTATCCAATGAAGAACACTATCTTGTTCACGGTCATTTTATAATCTCCACATATGCGGATGAACTGGTCCGATTTTATGACCGGAATAATGGGCGCCGCCCATTCGGCATATTGGATTTGCTCGATGATGCCCAGATTTTCAAGATGATCCAGTTCCTTGTCAATCCGCTCCCGCAGGGCGAAAAGGACTGGGGCGAGCTCTGCAAAATATAGGATTGGCATCCCGGTCAACACTGAGTTTAGCCGTATGTCCTTTCAAGGTTCCAAGCTCATCCTTGAAGACATCTGGGTACGTATCCAGAACATTTTTGAGTGTGTATGCTGTGGTAGGAGAAACGTTGGCTGCCCAGAGTTGATGAATGCTTTTCCACTTCAGTCGAATTATGCTCAACCAGTTCCTGCCGAGTAAGGAAGGGCCCTTTCCAGGAATGACGATCAGTGGTAGGTGAAACTCACGGCTATCGTAGCCCACCGTGACGTCACATGTACCGCAGGGAACAATCTTCTCACCTGTAAAAGTGGAGAGTCCATAGGTAGTAGGTTTCAGATGGGGTCAGTCAGCATCATTCCACAGGTTTGTGAAAACAGCATGGCTGATGAGCGAGACGGCCGCACCAGTGTCGACCTCCATTTGCAATGGTCGATTGTTGACGACAACAGTGGCAAGAAGAGGGTCCCACTTATGATGAGAATCAATACGAAGCAGGTCATATGATTCTGAGTTGTCGGAAACAGAGCTCATCTGGTAAAGCTCAGGGTCCTCCAAACCGATAAACTGATTAATCTTCTTGTCAGCAGCTTTATCTTTTCCCGATTTGCGAGTGATGCAAGCTGGAGCAATCTGGCCAGTTTTCAAACAGAAATGGCAGGTCGCATCTTTGAACCGACACGTCTCCGGAGGGTGCTTTCCGTTGCACCGAAAACATTTGTTGTGTGTTTGAGACTGCACTGGCTTCTGACGAGGAGCCTTGTTCCAATGTTTTGGCTGATCATGATCCAACCGATTCAGAACAGGGCTGGTACCAGACGAGCGAGTGGCACTGATGCTGGTAGCGTTGCGTTCAGCACTTTCCATGGAAATGGCGGTGTCTCTGGCATTTTGGAACGTCAGTCTTCTCTCAGCAAGCAGGCGTCTATGAGTGTGGTCATCTGACATGCCAACCACCAGCAAATCACGGAGCATGTCATCAATCGTGTCCCCAAACTCACACAGATGTGACAGTTTTTTGAGGTGTGCAATGAAGTCTGCGATCGACTGACCTTGCTGCTGTCTGCACATGTAAAAATTAAACCGACACAGGATGACTGAAGGAGATGGATTACAATGTTCCTTCAAAGCGGCCTTGAGCTCTGCATACGTGAGCTCCTGGATTGTCCGAGGCCGAATCAGGTTTTTAACGAGTGTGAACATGTCACCCCCACAAACGGACAGGAAGACGGCCTTCATCCGGGCTTCCATCACCATGCCGTTCACCTCGAAGTAGAAATACAACCGCTCAGAATATGTGTCAAAATCTCCCTCATGAGGGTCGAATTCATCGATATGGCCGAAAGAAGTCATGGTCTAGATGTTTATCCTCGTCGCCATGTAAGGTATCTCGACAAACTACGATCGATTGTAGCACACGTTTATTGACTCTGCCGATACAGGCCCGATTAACTGCAGCGCCATCTGAGCTGGGGCATAGAGATACAATGTGGTCACGGTGTAGGGATACAACGGTGAATATTTGCAGCTTCATACATGACATCCCCCTCCTCGCTCTCCCCCCCCCCCCCTCCTCGCGTTCTCTATCTCTCTCTATTTCTCTATCTCTCTCTCTCTGTCTGTCTCTCTCGCCCCCTGCTGGCTGTCGGTGTGTTTGGGCGTGGCAAGATGCGGCTGTGCATGTGTGGTGAGGTACGAGCTGCTCTGCTGTTCTATTCTTTTGTCCCTTTCCGCATCGTATTTCACCTTTTTCCTTCCCCCTGTTCGTTTATCTTCACATCCTTACTCTGCATTTGTGCCCCAACCCCTCCCCTTTGATCAGACCCAACACTTTGGGGCTTCGGCCTTCCCCCCCTCTCCCAACCCTCCCCTCCCCCTTCCCCCACCCCCTCTGCTTCCCTTTTCCCTCCTCGGTTTCTTATTTTCTTATCTCGTTTTTATTTCTATTCGCTCCTTCCTCTCCTTTGTTTTCCTTCCTTTTCTGAGAGAGAGAGAAAGAGAGCCCGCAGCTGTTTGTGGATAACTTTCACACCAATCGGCGGCCCACCCCGTCCTCCAGCTGATCGTTTCTTTCCACCAGCTGTGTTTGTTTTCGCCTTTGAAAATCTGTCTCGGCTCGTAATTAATTAATCACTGTTCGAAAGCGATATTCACCCTCATCCCATCCCCTCCCAGGAGCGGATCCAGGAATTTCAAGACAGGGAGAGGGGGGGGGGGGGGTGCATGAAACTATAGCGCTGGGGGGGGGGTGCATGAAACTATAGCGCTGGGGGGGGGGGGGAGATCAGGGGTGTCTGGGGGCCTCCCCCAGGAATTTTTTAAAAATTGATTGTCAGAATCGGCATTTCGTGCATTCTTGGAAGTTTCTGCAGCTCCTTGTGTTCTTCCCTGGTCCAACAGTTCAACAGATTCGCGATGACTAATGGTGAGATAGAGGAACTGGTGAAACGACTTGCCCAGAGCTGTTCCTTCTGCTATAAATTGATGAATTCTGTAGGTGTGTGTGTGTGTGTGTGTGTGTGTGTGTGTGTGTCTGTGTGTTTGTCTGTGTCTGTGTCTGTGTCTGTGTGTCTTTGTGTCTGTGGTGTGCATGCATGCGGCATGTTTTCTGTGTAGTTCTACTGGAGCTTTCTGATATGGAATTTCTGATTTGTGTAGTTCTCGCGAAATGATTGTTATGATCTCCTGAGTTAATTCGGCTCATTAACTACAAATAATCCAGAAGAATTCCCATGTTTCCAAACGCACGCCATGTTGAGGTGTATAGAGCAGCTTAATAGGTCCTTCCATGGCATGCCATTCTCATTACTAAATAAATAACAAAAACAATAATATTTTACAAAGCATTTATTCCAACTCAAGCACTATAGCAGGCAGGTATGCTGCAAGGCCATGAAAGCCGAAGAAAATTTGGTCCATTTGGACCAACGGGCTCACTCGTAGTTGTAAAAGACCTGTGCACTCCCATAGTGTGAAATGATGGCGATGACAGACTGTGTGCTGGTCAAAGCCCGGCACCGCCATGCGCCGAGGTTGTGAAGCTCAAGGCAGGGGGTTCTCCCCACAAAGCCCAGCACCGCCATGCGCCAAGGTTGTGAAGCTCAATGCAGGGGGTTCTCCCCACAAAAGAGATCAGATTGGACAGCGGAATGTGAATTATTTTATTAATCGTAAATTATGCTATTTTGGAATAGACGGCACTTGTGTTTCTGAATGAAAATGTCACACACATCATGTGGGGATATGGTGAAGTCATGGTGTATGTTCGTGAGGGCCAGAAATGCCATCCGACTTTCTCCCATGGAATTTCTTAGGTAGGTCTTCAGACGACGCAGGCAAGAAAATGAGCGTTTGGCCTCATAGGAGCCTACAGGGAGGGTGCATCCAATATGGAGTATGACTTTGATGGATTGAAATTCGTCTCCATCTACTGCGCAGAAACAATCCATGAATGTGCTTGGAAGTGTGTTGTTGGGCTTCCTTCTCCAAAACATCTGCCAGTCTCTAAGCTCATTTATCAGTCCTGCGGGATGTTCCTTGTCGTTTTTCCAACACAATAGCTTCTGATGTAGGGCTGGAATGTCGCAGGTATCGGCGATTATTGCAGATGGCATTAGCAGAAACAGATCACTACCTTCCCGATTTTCAGCACAGAATCGGGTGTCCATTTCCTGGCTGAGGTGCAGGGTTGGCTAACAGGGTTGGCGGCAGGAAGGGCATCCGACCATAAAACATTGCTTCAAAAAGGGGACCACGGTGCCCGAAAAAGGCCAACCACTGCTCTGCGGGGAAAAATGGCCTCTAAAGGTGGTTCATTGAATTTTTATATAACCATCAGCGGATGTTAATCGTTAATGTTTATGCCCCAAGTGACAGCACAGCCAGGATGGCTTTCTTCACTGAATCCTTTACCTTCCTTAATCATCTTGCCCCTGATACCCGTTTGTGCTTAGGTGGTGATTTTAATTGTACTGTCCTGTGGCTGGCTCAGTTAATACCGAGAGTACGCCACGGATGGCTAAATCAAGCTTAACGAGGCGTTTCCAATTCAATGGCGGATCATACACGAGCACGGGGGTTGGGGGAAAATGCCACAGCTTACCTGATGGTCCGACGATGTCTTCACCCTGAAAATTAATAAATCAACCAAAATGGATGTAAAATGTACAAACAGAAATATTTATTAAACGGTACCCCGATAACAAAGAACGCGACAGAGGAACTAAAACCTAGGTTGGGATCCCACTCGCAGACTTCAGACACAAGACAAAGGAATAGTTAATAAAATTAACGTTTTGTTGTGTTCGTGTGTGATGCGTCTTAGCTCGATCAGTAGTCTTCAGACGTCAAGGATGGTCCTGCTCCATGCGGTCATCCGACGCGGCTCCGGTGTCGGCGCCAAGCAGGCCTCAATGCACACTTGTCTGTCATGCTTCAGCGGTAAGCCTCGTTCGCACGTGAACGCCAGGGAGGAGAATCGACGGCGCTCCAACATCCGTCGTCAAGCAGGTAATTTTCGGATCACAATTGAAGAAGTCCAAACGGGAATGAAAGGCAAACAGGGAAGAGGTCCAAGCAGGAACGAAGCCAAAATGAGAAGAGCCAATGCAAACGGAGAGTCCAGAGCAAGAGGGCCAAGTGAAGAGATAAAAATGCCGGCAAGCGAGAGGTTTTACTGCGCGGCGTCTGACGTCAGCTCTCTTCCTCAGCCAATCAGTGCCTCCTTTCCTTGTGACCTTTCGCGCCTTTTCACGTCACCGGCGCTTCTCCTCCAACCAGTGCGTAGCTTCTTACCCGTCTTTTCGCGCCCTCCTCACCGATTGGCCGAGTGCCTTTGGTATCATGTCATCGTGTGGCACGTCCTTCATCTTCCCTACCCTCCAACTCGCCCCCCCCCCCCCCCCTGTCAATCAAGAGTCATTCTGGGCGTGCCTCTCAGCCTGCCTGGTCGATGTCTGCTTGCCATGGTGCCGTAGTGTGTGATCGCTTCCTGTCTGCTCTTCCGGTCAGTTTTATCGTCTTGTGGCGGAGGGGGGATTTCATTTGTGTGTGCACTAATGGATCTATCTACTACATAAGATGTGTTGCCATAAGGGACAATGGATACATCACAGAGGTTTGACATCCCAGGGAGTTAGCCTAATCCCTATTCTACCTATCACCCGATCATCCTCGTATGATCACAGGTAAACTCTTAATTTGACATTCAGGCTACAGAACATATTACATCGAGATTCCCTATCCCGACAGATGAAGCACCGACCTATGCAGATCTACCTGGATCTATATATCCCCTACCCAGCCGACATTACAGTACATTAGACCCAGCCAAAAATCAGAACAGCCTAAACCCCATCCAGCTAGTGCTCGGCCTCTGTCTGCACTTATGTTCTCGAAATGATCTTGGTGATGTTTGGCGACGACAGCATGGGAACACTCAGCAATTTACTTGGTGTTGTCACCTGTTTAATCAACTTGTCACTTGCAAGGCTTGAGAAATTTTATATCAGCCTCTCCTTTTTAAACCTTGTTAGTTTTAGTGATATTACTCCTTCTGGGATTTCAGACCATTTTTAAATAAAAATGCGTCTTTCTTTCCCTATCCCTCAGAGACATACTTCTCATTGGTCTTTTAATATTCCTCTTTTAAATGATTCCTTTTTTAAACTATCTTTGAAGAATTTCTGGCTTCGGATTCTAGAATCATAGAATGATTTCACCAATCTCTCCCTATGGTGGGATCATGTAAAAGCACAAACCCGAGTCTTCTGCCAGCAATATAGGAATAATTTCACAAATGTAAAGCAAGTCAGGATATGCATTTTAAAGAAAGACAAGTCAGGAGACGACGATGGTTCATGAGCAAGAGGTATTCAATGACAAAGGACGGACTGTAACCAAAACAGGCCCGGACAGGCCAGGCCCGGAAATGTCAAAACGAAGGTTACTGGCCTTGAAATGAGATAGAAAAATAATGTATAATCAGTTATGAGGTTAGTTAGCTACACAATACCGAAAATTCGGTGAAAATTGGAATGAAAATAAATAAATAAATAAATTTTAAAAATGAAAAAAAAAAGGAAAAATCGAGCTCCGTGGGGCTAGATACATGACATTGGCCTAACCAAATATCGAAACCCCTGTCAGATTCCACCAAACCCCTCGGAGAAGATGTAGCTTGAACTCTACCCCCTAAAAAGACATTTTTCTGTCGTGGCTCCGCCCACAATTGGCGCAATTCGCCCACTCTAGGCAGGACACAACTAGCTCATGATATCAACCTCCCACCCAAGTTTCATCAAGATCAGATGATATCATCGGGTAGTTATGCTGCGGACAGACAGACACACAGGCACACACACAGACAGACGCACACACATGACGAATATAGTGGTCACTTGATAACTCATGAACCAAAATTCTTGACATGCAAGAAAACACGACTAACATTGATGAGCACGATGGACGATGCCATCGGCTTCACGAGAAATAAGCCCGACTGAATGTTTTAACTAAAGATGATGCTCTCGGAGTACTAACACGACTCCGAGTAAAAAGGTCTAACCACCTCAGAAACTTGTTGTTGTAGCGGCTACCGCTGGGTTTACACAATCGCCTTGCACCTACCAAGGACGCGGAGCGATCACCATGCCGGGCTCGTCCAGGACGCCCGGGCAGGCCCACGCTCAACTTGCCAGGCCTCGGCCGGGACGCCCGGGCATGCCCGGGCATGCCCGCCCTCGACTTGCCAGGCCGCCCGGCCACGCCCCCTCTCGCCTTTCCCGGGCAAACGCTCCGGGAAAATGTGTGTATATATATTGCTGCCCGATAAACGGGCTTGGCAGAGTACCCGAGTTGTTTTGTGACAATAAAGAAACTCGGACGAATTCCAGCTTTTTGTCGCGTCCATTCTTCCGATTACGTGGGAGCACAGCTCCTTCATTAGTGACCTACCGACATGGACTCGGCAGTTGCCCTTAAACTGCCTACCTTCTGGGAGGCTCACGTGGCGGTTTGGTTCGCCCAGGCGGACTCCCTGTTCGCCCTGCGAGGCATCACGGCCGACGACACCCGCTTCCACCATGTGGTAGCAGCGCTCGGTTCAGCCACCGCGGCCCGCGCCCTGAGCCTCCTCGAAAGCCCGCCAGCCGCTGACAAATACGGCGCGATTAAAAAGCTCCTCCTCGACGCTTTCGCCCTCCCATCGGTGGAACGCGCCCGGCGCCTGCTCGACCTGCCCGAGCTCGGCGACACGCGCCCGTCCGAGCGAATGGACGACATGCTTTCGCTGCTCAACTCATGCGACCCCTCTACGAAGCCCTCCGGGGCAAGCCGGCCAAGCACGACATCGTCTGGTCCGCAGCAATGGACGCGGCCTTCCAAAGCTCAAAGCGGGCCCTCGCCGACGCAACACTGCTCGCTCACCCGGTGCTCAACGCTCCCATCGCCCTCACCACAGATGCCTCCGACTACGCGGTGGGCGCCGTACATGAGCAATGGGTGAACGGGGTTTGGCAGCCACTCGCTTTTTTCAGCCGGCAGCTCCGGCCGAACGAGCTCAAATATAGCACGTTTGACCGTGAGCTCCTCGGTCTACACCTGGCCGTTCGCCATTTCCGCCATCTCCTGGAGGGCCGACCCTTCACGGCGTTCGTCGACCACAAGCCGTTGGTTTACGCAATGGCCAAGGTCACGGAGCCGTGGTCGGCCCGCCAACAGCGCCACCTCTCCGCCGTGTAGGAGTTTACCACGGACATCCGGCACGTCGCCGGCAAAAACAACGCCGTGGCCGACTGTCTTTCTCGGGCCAGCGCGAACGCGGTCCACCTCGGTGTGGACTTCGCGCTTATGGCGGCGGACCAAACCACCGACACCACGGTGCAAGCCCTCCGGGCGGCGGACACGGGCCTCCGCCTGGCCGACATCCCCTTTGCGGACACTGTCCTGCTTTGCGACGTCTCCCAAGGCCAGCCTCGCCCCATCGTGCCCGTTACCTGCCAACACCGCATCTTCGCCTCCCTCCACGGCCTTTCCCACCCGGGCCGGAAAGCTTCCCAGAAGCTGGTGTCGGCGCGATTCGTCTGGCACGGCCTTCGACGGGATGTCCGCGATTGGACCAGCACCTGCACAGCCTGCCAACAGGCCAAGGTCCACCGACACACCCAGGCCCCGCTGGCACCTTTCACCGTGCCCGAACGACGTTTCGACCACGTCAACGTGGATCTGGTGGGCCCCCTCCCCCCATCACGGGGGTTCACACACCTGCTCACCATGGTGGCCAGGACCACCAGGTGGCTGGAGGCCGTTCCCCTCGTCTCCACCACCACCGCCGACGTGGCGCAGGCTTTCATCGCCACCTGGGTCGCCCGCTTCGGCGCACCGGCGGACATCTCGTCGGACCGCGGACCGCAGTTCACCTCCGAGCTGTGGGGCGCGGTCGCCCGCAACCTGGGGGTCAAGCTCCACTGTACTACGGCGTACCACCCCCAAGCCAACGGGTTGTGCGAGCGATTCCACTGCTCCATGAAGGCCGCGCTCATGGCCGGCCTTCAAGACGGCGGTTGGGCCGACCGGCTGCCGTGGGTCCTTTTGGGCCTCCACACGGCCCCCAAGGAGGACCTCCGGGCATCCACCGCCGAGCTTGTCTACGGCCAGGCGCTACGCGTCCCGGGCGAATTCGTGCCCGACGCTACCAGTCCCTGGTCCGCAGCTCACCAGTGCTCGGACCTCCAGGAGGCTGCCCGACCGTTTGCCCCTGTGCCAACATCCCACCACGGTGACCCCCAGTCCTACGTCCCCCCAGCGCTTCGCACAGCGGAGTACGTTTTTGTGCGTCATGACGCACATCGGGGGCCACTCCGGCCGCCGTACGACGGGCCCTTCCGGGTCCTGCGACGGGACGACAAGTCGTTCGTCATCGACATCGGCGGCAGGTCGGACCGGATTGCGGTGGACCGCCTCAAGCCGGCGCACGTGGACATCGACCAACCGCCACGGTTGGCCCTTCCGCCGCGGCAAGGCCGCCCCCCATCCACGGTGCCCCCCACTCGACCGCCCACCACCACACCGGACCCCCCCCCAACGACCCGCCAGGGGTCGCTTCGGCCGGGTCATCAGGACCCCCCTCAAATTGACCCTGCCGGTGCAAGTCGATTCTGGGGGGACGTGTGTAGCGGCTACCGCTGGGTTTACACAATCACCTTGCACCTACCAAGGACGCGGAGCGATCACCATGCCGGGCTCGTCCAGGACGCCCGGGCATGCCCGGGCACGCCCGGCCACGCCCGCTCTCGACTTGCCAGGCCGCGGCCAGGACGCCCGGCCACGCCCCCTCTCGCCTTTCCCGGGCAAACGCTCCGGGATAATGTGTGTATATATATTGCTGCCCGATAAACGGGCTTGGCAGAGTACCCGAGTTGTTTTGTGACAATAAAGAAACTCGGACGAATTCCAGCTTTTTGTCGCGTCCATTCTTCCGATTACGTGGGAGCACAGCTCCTTCATTGTAAAGATTTTTTTAGCTTTGAAAAAGCTGCAAAGTCGAATAGATTGTTGCTAAGCCTACGCTCAAGTGATGGGCAGGTTATTGAAGAGAATGTTCAGTTGAAGTGTTTTATCTTTGAAGAATGTTTTTACTGAAAAGAAAAGTAATGAACAAGAAATGTTTGATTTTACCCAAAATCTACCACAATTAGAAGAATCACAGCAGCGCTCTCGAGAACAAGATTTTACAGTAGATGAACTTTTAATAGTTCTTAATAGAGAGCTTCGTAAGCGAACCTCTATGGTAATTGTATGTATATGTAAATCCATTCAAAATTTCACTGTCATTCCCCATTCCCTTGGGAACAAAATTTCATGTTGTCATTTCAAATGTCCCTTCCATGATCGCCATCTTGTCCCTTCCATGATCCGTCATCTTGCTCACGTGATCTTGCTTTGGTCTGGCGCGACCGATAAATTATTTTCACCTGGTGATTAAAATCAATAAATTACAATACAGTACTGTACAGAACGGATTTTGAATTCGAAACCGCTCATCATTTACGCCAGCTACACCGGCTTCAGTTTTCCGCCAGGTACACCAATTTCAGTTTTCCGCCACCTACACCGACTTCAGTTTTCCGCCAGCTACACCGCCTTCATTTATAATTTTAAGCCCAAGATCAAACAACCTAGCCTAGATAGGCCTAGGCCTACAGATGTTTGCGATGGCTGCGTACTCGATCGACTGACTATTGTCGACGAAGCTCTCACTCTAAGGCCTACGCAATGCGTATTTTCATATTAGCCTTAATGATCACAAAGCACCTGGCTGTGATGGTTTACCTGTGGAATTTTATAAAGCATTCTGGGACTTGCTCGGTCCGACACGTTTAGATGTTTTTAAGTATAGTTTACAAGAGGGGGTGTTACCTCTAGGTTGTCGTCGTGCAATTGTATGCCTTATCCCGAAGAAAGGAGACTTTCTTTACAAGTCTTTACAAAGACTTGTAAAGTAAAGTCTTTACAAAATTGGCGGCCTATTTCACTGCTTTGTGCGGATTACAAAATCCTTTCCAGTCCTTGTAAACCGCATAAAGCCCCTTCTTGGTTTTTTAATACACTTCAATCAATCTTTTTGTATTTTAAATCGGTCTATTCATGATATTTTTTTAATTCGGGACTTGTGGGATGTCTGTGCTGCACAAAAACAGAATGCTGGCCTGTTTTTACTTGACTAAGAGAAAGTATTTGACACTATTAGCCATGAATATGTTTTTCATACCTTAAAACAGTTTTGTTTTGGGGCAGCCTTTATTAGTCCCCGACCGGTGTACACCGGAGGGGACTATAGGTTTTCACGCCGTCCCTCCATCCATTAGTCATTGCCGGATTAACCATGAGGCAGACAAGGCATGTGCCTTAGGGCCAGCCAAAAATTCGGGCCACAAAAATGGACAAGCAGTTTTCGTCAATTTTTATTATTTTAAACAAATTATTTCGAATTTCTGTCCCTGCCAGGGTAATATATGTATCTCAATTTTCGGTTGCGGATATGGGATATGTTGCGGTTGCGGATTGGGATATGGGATATGGGATATGGGATATGTTGGTTGCGGATATGGGATATGTTGCGGTTCGGTTGCGGATATGTTGCGGATATGGGATTTGCATCCATCCATATCCGCTTGTAAATATTCCCCTATTTCCTCAATACTTCCCAACTCTCCCCAATCCCCCATTCCCTAGTCCCATTTTCTGTAAACAACACTCTGTAGACCCGACCTCCCCCTATTTCCCCCATTAAATGTCGCATCCAGGTCCACCGCATCTCAGGTAGACAACTATAGGACATCTTGCTAGTTATTCTTAGTCTATGTCAGTTAAGGATTCGTTTCCATTAATTCTGACCCTTCGTTGCACCAGAATGTGATTGTATGGCACCGTTAGGAAGTTTAGGACCTCCCAATACCTCCCCGCAGCTCTTCCTCACAGTTCTCTTCAACAACAACAACAACAACAACAACAACGAGCGCAGGGAGTGCGCGTCCTCACTCTGGCTTGGTAGGAGTGGTGGGAGGACACCAGGCCTTCCCAACGAGCCGCCATCGGACATGTGCTCGACGGGGTTACCAAACAGGGGTAGAACATGGCTCCCTGTCGGCTCCTCGTCAAGGGCGGAGCCCAGTAACCCCCGCACCCAATGGAAGCGGCAGACCGGCCCCAGTTGGGGCGGAACCAACCAGCCGAGGGCATGTCACTCCCCGCTGAGCATGCGCAGTGAGAGAGAGGTGACGTCAGATGCGCGCTGAGCTTGGAGCAAGAAAGACCACCTCCGAGCGCTGTGAGACCTCCCTGCATCTTTGAACCATGCTTTATCCTGTCCCCGAGCCAAGGTGCACCTTGTGCCAGCGACCTACCTGTCCATTCCTGCCATCAATCCCCGTGTGAGTCTACCTTGTCCGTTTGTCCGTGGTCTGTCTGGGAATAGATCAGACTGTATTTAAGTGCCCATCTCTTCTGTGTCTTTACCTCACTCTGCCTTGTAATCTACCCCTTTTCTCCACCACTGTAATTATACCCTCCTCCGGAGGTCTTGAGAACTGTACCCCCCTTGCGTCGTTTCATCTTTCCCAGTCGTCGTGTCCTTTCTATCATTGATTTGGCATAGCACGATTTGGCCAACGTCTGGGTGAATCGGGTGAGTCGGGAAGAAACGGGGAACAACTGTTCGGCTGCGGTTACCTCCACTCGGTAAATAACATCCAATCCGCGGACCGTAACAATATGTATCTCAATTTTCGCAAATATTTTCAAGGTGCGCTACATCACTATAGTGTTTAATGTGGTTTGTATTTTATAATAAAAGGTTTTAAAACTTATACATCTGATGTTCTATTTGCAGATTCAATCCATCGTTATGTCAGGACGCAAAGGTGGCTGGGAGCAAGCTCAGTTCCGTCAGTTCATTTGCTGGTATAAAGACCAACTGCCCTCAAGTTCCCCCTCAACAGGGTGTGCACAGGCACAGCATATGTTTGAGCTGCTGCACACCACTGGAGTTCATGCAGCCTTTCCAAACACTGCAGTGGCTCTCCGAATATACTTAGCACTGATGGCCACCAATTGCTCAGGAGAACGCTCATTTTCGCAGCTAAAGAGAATCAAAGATGTGAAGCGTTCTACCATGCATCAACAGTGTCTTGGTGCGTTGGCCCTTTTGTGCATTGAAAGTGATTTGCTCCGAGAACTGGACTTCAGTTCCGTAATTGAAGAGTTTGCAGTTGTAAACGCGCGCAAGGTTACAATCTAAGGTAAACTGTAAAGCAAAGTGCCAAATCTGTGCGTGTTTTGTCATGCATATATTCATACACTGCAAATTGTATAGACTAAACTACTTTGAAAGTAGTTTTTTTCACATTAAATATTTGTCTTTTTTTGTATTAAATATTTTGTTCATGAATCAGTTCATCTTTTGTCTGGGGTCCATTTCCATGAGCCCGAGATCTAATTTAAATTGTTCAGGCCATTCTCTAAAATTTCAAAATGTGCCTTAGGGCCAGCCGAGGCTTAATCCGGCACTGCCGTTAGTCCATCAGTCTGTCAGTCCGTCAGTCTGTCAGTCCGTCAGTCCGTCCGTCAGTCCGTCCGTCAGTCCGTCCGTCAGTCCGTCCGTCAGTCCGTCCGTCAGTCAGTCCGTCAGTCCGTCACGCAAAGAACAGTTTTCCGGACTTTTTTTCTAAACGCTTAATGCTAATGATTTCAGACTTGGCACATGGTTTCCTCATGATAAGTTACAGGTCAAGTTCGAAATTCACGACGTTTCGATTATTTTTGACAAAGTTATGGCACTTTGAACTTTGGTAATTCTGATAATTCTGATGATCCTTAACTCAGTGCCATTTTAAGTTTTAATTTCCTTTAAAAACCAATTTCTCTGCAATAATAGGACCGATTGAGATAAAAATTTCACCATATGATGGACTCGGTCTGTAGAATATTGTAATGGTAATTAGGACGTCACGGGTCACGTGGTTCGGCCGCCATATTGTTTTTCGTGAAAACACAAAAACCCCTTTTTCTCTGCAACGGCTGAACAGATCGAGGCCAAACTTTGCAGGCAGAATCGCATACTCATGACGAACAAAAAGGTCAGCGAGCATGACGTCATGCCTCACATGGTTTCAGAGTTATGACGTTTTTAAGCATGAACCTTTAAAACCGAGCTCCTCCCTCATTTATGATCCAATCGAGGGGAAACTTCACAGATCTGTTCAGCACTAAAATGTCCTTTTGGAATTTGCGTTAGGGCACGTGGTTTGGCAGATATCGTTAATTAAACGAAAATATTTTTTTAAAATGGATATCTCTTGTTTATTCTCGAGTTCTCCTCAAGCCGCACTGCGCGTCCTCAGCCTCGTCTCACGAATGTCAACAGCGCGACACAGCACGCTTTCGGGAGGGGTGGAGCCAAGCCGAGCAACATATATATATATATACACATCGATCATTGATCGTGAACCGAAAAATATAATAAATTCCTGATGGTTTCAGAGTTATGACTTATGACGATTTTAAGCATGAACCTTTAAAACCGAGCCCCTCCCTCATTTTTGATCCAATCGAGGGGAAACTTCACAAATCTATTCAGCATGTCAGTCTACTAAAATGTCCTTTTGGAATTTGCGATAGGGCACGTGGTTTGGCAGATATCGTTAATTAAAGGAAAAAAAAAAAAATGGATATCTCTTGAATCGCTAGTACCTCAGACCGTGAGTTGGTAATTATATAATTCACACAGTGCAATACATGCAGGCTACTCCACGGAGCGACCTTGCGGGCTTACCAACGAGGCGAGGCATGACACACATGTGTCTCAGCATACCTCAGATCAAGTTTGAAAACCAGCATCCACCGTGCATAAATTTGCATATTCGATCATTTTTGACAAAGTTATGGCACTTTGAACTTTGGTAGGGGACATGTATTGCAGCGCAATACTCAGAATGCTTGTTTCTCACGTCTCATTGCTGTCCAATCATGTTTTTAGCATCATTAAAGTCAATAACAGTTTATGTGCACCACTAACGGTTGAAAGAGGAGTCCACCAAGGATGTCCTTTATCGGCATTGTCTACTCTCTCTGCATTGAACCTCTACTAATTCGCTTAGTGCCAGCTTACCAGGTTTTCCTGTGATGCTAACTGAGGCCAATTGTCACCGCAGCATAGGCAGATTATGTGTGTGTTGTGGTGCGTAGCAGTGATGATGTCACCATGCTACTAAACAATTTGGAAAAGTTTTCTTCGGCATGCACAACTGCAATAAATTGGAACAAATGTAAAGCTTTATAGATTGGCCATACCCCTGCTGTTGGTTTGCCTTATATTCCCAGAGGCTTGCAGTGGGAGAAGGAAGGCATCCATTATCTAGGTGTGTACATTGGCACCCTAGTCTTCATTGCAAAGAACTGGGCTAATGTAGTTAATAAAATTGATAACAGACTAGAGAAGTGGAGAGGAATAATATCAACATTGTCGTACAGAGGACGTGCCTTAGTAATTAATAATGTAGTGGATTCTTTGTGGCACAAAATGATTGCTTTGCACCCTCCTGAAGCACTGTTGCTGACACTCTAGAAACACCTGCTTGATTTCTTCTGGGGCGGAAAGCAGTGGGTCAAGCCTGAAGCCCTTTACCTTCCATTGGCAGAAGGTGGCCATGGTCTCATTGACATTGTCAGCCGACTAATGGCTTTTCGAGTCACCACTGTTCACCGTTTCCTTTTTCTCACTTCGCTGCAATGGCGGCTCACTGCCAACTACCTCTTGAAAATGGCTGGCATGCTTGATTTCAACAAAGAACTTTTTCTCATGGACCTGCAACATGTTGACATCTCCCAATTGCCTCTGTTCTACCAAGACCTGCTGCAAGGCTGGCAGCCTCTCGTGGTCCACCGAGATATGGCTCATTACAACACTAACAACTTCCTCGACGATCCTATCTTTTACAATGCATTTTTTCCCAACATACCTCGATCACGTGCTTATGTGCAATGTTTCACAAGTTCTGGCGTACATGTCATATGAGACCTGCGGGATAACCGGAATGAAACATGGCACTCAGCAGGACATATTGCAACCGCTGTTGGAATGCGCTCTGTAAGAGCTGTCTCTCAGCTTATTCAAGAAGTGTTGCACACCTTCAGAGGACTGGGTCTCCATTTTGATGCCAGCAACAATGACCCTGCAATACATGTTCTCTCCGTTCATCAGGTGCAAATATCATCAGCTGCATTAACAGAATCTGTGTGCCTGTCTTCCTCTCCACTTCCAAGTGCTGAAAAAAAGTGCCTGTACCACCTCTGTGTTGTCATTCGGAATCCTTACGTATGCAAGGATAGGTTTGGATCCCGATAGATAGGGATGCTACCGCCGGGGTCTCTCCCTTGTCCACAATGGGTCACAATGTATGCCCCGCCGATTATAAAACGGACTGGTGATATCTCTTGGAGAATTGTACATATGATTTTACCCACCAATGTTTTATTGCACCATTTTAGTGTTTTAAATCCTGTTTCATGGCCCTTTTATATGGCCTCTGAAGATTTACATCATGCTTATGTTGACTGTGCAAGGCTGACCCCACTTTTTATTTTGTTGTCAGAATTGTCCCGGTGTGTACCCCAGTTTAGAATAGGTACACCGTATCCCTGCGTGTCGTAAGAGGCGACTAAAAAGGGTTGGCGTCAGGAAGGGCATCCGGCCAGAAAAACATTGCCTCAAAAAGTGAACCATGACAATTACAACGACATATAGGCAGGATACAGCTCGAAGTACCCCGTGGGGGACCCCACTCCCTCTCGTCAAAACTCAAGGTGGGGAACCCGATCGAAGCAAGGGTGGAAATCATTCCATTTATGACGACGAAACGTCTGATGCACGAAGTGGAGATCGGTTTCTGAGGTTTGGGACATGGAATGTAGGGATAATGACAGGGAGATCAGGAGAAGTGGTGGAAGTATTGGTCAGAAGAAGAGTGGACATATGTTGTGTGCAGGAGACGAGATGGACGGGAAGTGGTGTGAGAATGGTGAAGGGTAGGCAGGGACAGAAAGACAAGTTTGTGTGGCAAGGGTGCCCAGAAGGTATGAATGGTGTTGGTGTCCTGTTTTCTAAGGAGTTTGTAGACAGTGTGGTGAGTGTGACTAGAGTGAGTGATAGGTTGATGATAGTGAAAATGATGATTGGAAAGCTCTTGGTGAACGTCATCTCGGGATATGCTCCGCAGTTTTTTTTTTTTTTTTTTTTTTTGTATACAAGATCGAGGCTCGTGAAAGAGCGAACATTAATCACACAGAAAGACAAACCGACACATAAAACATATAACATCGGGAGCGGTAGACAAGATGGGGAGAGAGGGGGAAGGACACAAACACAACATTTGAGAGCAGGGACCGAGAGACATGGAGACATCGAGAGATCTGAGAGAGGGCGAGGGCTTTGGGGGGGGGGGGGGCATGGGAAGGGGGAGGTGGGAGAGTTATAAAACATATGGACACTGCCAGGACTTCCAGGAAAGAAGTTGGAATTTCAAACAAGGTGGATCTGGGGTGAATTAGCGGGGGTAGAAAAGATCAAGGTTTTGGATGGGGGAAGATAAGAGATGGTGGTGAACAGCTGTTTTAAAGACCTGGAGCGAGGAGTGGGATTGAAGGGAGTGAGGGAGTTTGTTCCAGAGGCGGGAGAAAAGAGGAATGAAAGAGTGAAGGTGAGCAGAGAGCCGAGATTTCGGCAGTTTAACCATCAGAGGGTTGCTGGCAGATCTTGTGCGACCTGTAGGAATATTTGGGGGACAGAGCACAGAGAGAGCTGGGGGTGCAAGGCCGGAGAGGAGTCGGGAGAAGACAGAAAGACCACCTACCTGCCTGCAGTGAGTGAGTGAAAGGCCCTCAGAGATAGCTTCATCGCGGGAGATTCCAATAATTCTGAAAGCTTTGGTTTCAACAGCGTGAAGCCGAGCTAGGTGTGAGGCAGGAGAACCGGCCCATAGGGGAGAACAGTATTCCATTGAGCTGCGGATGAAAGCCTTGTATGTGGTGAGGAGCTCAGGTGTGCCGAGGAAGGACTTCGCACGACGGAGGATGCCCAGTCGGCGACTGGCTTTGGAGGCCAGCTTGGAAATGTGGTTTTCCCAAGAAAGATCATGGCAGATAGTGAGACCCAAAATCTTGAGCGACAGAACTTCTTGGAGAGGATTGTTGAGAAAGTAGATGGGAGGGTTGTCCAGTCGATCTTTTCGGAGAGACATAGTAAGAGTGTGAGATTTGTCAGGATTGAAAGACATGTTCCACTTGTTTGACCAGTCTGTGATTTTGTCCAGGTCTTCAGAGAGTGAGGAGGCAGCAGACTGCCGATCAGAGGGAAGAGGAATGGAGCGGCAGAGAGTGGACTCATCAGCAAAGAGATAGAGAGGATTTTCGAGAGAGTCGGAGAGATCATTGATGAAGACCAGAAAAAGCACGGGGACCAGAACACTGCCTTGGGGAACTCCAGCCTGAACAGGAAGAGGAGATGAGAGAAACCCATTCAGGGCCACACGTTGACGACGACTAGAGAGGAAGTCCGCCAGCCATGCGTGGAGATTTGCATGGATACCAAAGGAGGAGAGTTTGGTGAGCAGAGCGGGGTGCCAGACCGTGTCGAAGGCACGTGATATGTCGAGGGAGACAGCTCTAATTTCCTGTTTGGCATTGAGGACCTCCATCCATTGTTGAGACAGCAGAAGCAGCATGTCCAGAGTAGAGTGACCTGGTCTGAAACCAAATTGATGATCAGAGATCAAGCCATTGGAGAAGAGGAAAGATTTCATATCCGAAGCAATGATGGATTCCATGACTTTGCTGATAATTGGGAGAAGGCTGATTGGTCTGTAGTTGCTAGGATCTGTTTTTGCACCTTTTTGTGCAAAGCGGTGATGTTGGCTGATTTCCAAGCAGATGGCAGTTGACCTTGAGCAAAAGAGAGGGTGAAGAGAACAGAGAGAGGGTGAGATAGAGCAGCAGAGCAGGATTTTAGGACCCGTGGGCTGATGCCGTCGGGTCTAGTTGCAGAATCAGAGTCGAGGGTTGACAGAAACTTTTCCACCTTGTCAGGAGGAAAGGACACGGAGTCCAGGAGCAGCAGGGTACGACTGGGTATGGTGGGTACAGAGAGGGATGGGTTTGGGACACAAGATTTAGAGGCAAACACAGAGTTGAGGCATTCAGCTTTTTCACGTGCGGAGTCGGCTGTGTAGCTGTTTGAGGTAAGGGAGGGGATGGAGGGGGAACAAACACCAGAAACTGATTTGACCAGACGCCACCAGGATTTGGAAGAGGGAGACAGATAAGAGAGTTCGGTCTTGAGGACGGAGAGATATTGTTTCCTGGCTCTCCTGAGGGTGGACACACACTTGTTTCGGGCTTTGTGAAAGGAAATGAGATTTCCTTCCGTTGGATTTGCTTTCCAGGAGACGAAGGCAAGTTGTTTCTGGGCAACAGCCTCACCACAAGATTCCGTGTACCATGGACGGGAGGAAGGGTATGACAACTGAAGACGAGATGGGATAAATCTGTGCATGAGAGAGAGCAATTTACTTTGGAAGAATTCCCAGGATGAGTTGATGTCAGAGGTGGTAGAGATGGGAGACCAGTCCAGATGATTGATGGCTGCTTGAAGACCGTGCCAGTTGGCCTGAGTGAAATGCCAGACTTGTCGACGCTGAGCAGGCTCCCTGAGGATGGTCAGAGAGATGTCCACTTTAACAAGGACATGATCAGATGATCCGATCGGAGCAGAAGAAGAGCAGCAGACATTTTCAGGGAAGTTAGTCATAACCAAGTCCAGAAGAGAAGATGTTCCGTTGACTGAGATCCGGGTCGGGAAATTGACAGATTGTGTCAGTCCCAGTGAGTCGCAGAAGTCCTTTGCTGAGGAGCCATGGCTGGTGAGAGAGGTACCCACACCCAGCCAACTGGCATGATGACAGTTGAAATCACCACATATGAGGAAGAGAGAGTTGGGATGAGTAGATAGAAGTTGGTCCATATCATCAGACAGCGAGATGTAGATGGAGTCATCACTGTTTGGTGGACGGTACAACACACATATGAACAAGAGGTGGGAGCGAAGGGGAAGCCGTAGCCAGAGGTATTCCTGGGGGTGAGGTGGAGAGAGTGCAGTGCAGGGCGAGTGAGGAAGAGAGTTTTTGATAAAGATAGCAACCCCGCCTCCAGGACGAGGCTCAGGTCTATCATACCGGAGGAGGGAGTAGCCCGGGAGAGATACTATGGAATCAGAGACATCATAAAGGAGGAAAGTTTCTGTTAAGCAGATCACGTCTGGTTTGACAGAAGCAACCTGTATGGAGAGATCAGTTAAGTTTGAACGAAGGCCCCGGATGTTTGAGGTCCATACCGTTAATGAAGAGGAAGGGGGAGCATCAGATACAGAACAGGGGGGAGGAGGGGTAGGGTAAGATGTGGAAGAGGTGGAAGAGGTAGGGAGAGCTGTTGAAGGTGTGTCAGAGATTTCAGAATAGCTCGGAGAAAGGGAAGGATGGGGCGGACAAAAGGTTTGATGGTGATTGGGTGAGCCACAATGAGGTGTTATTTGAGGAGGGGGAAGAGCGACGCAGAAGGTTGGGGGAGATGGAGGTGAGAGTTTGAAGGGGGAAGAAGCGGGGAGGACGCTTTGAGGAGGGGGAGTGAGAGGGGGGAAATTGAGAAGCAATGAGGGTGGGGAGATTTGAAGGGGAGGGGTGAGGGGGGAGTTTAGGAGGGAAGGGACAAGGGGAGGGATTTGAAAGGGATGGGATATGGGGGAGATTTGGAGGGGAGGGGTGAGGCAGGAGTCTAGGAGGGGAGGGGGGAGGGGGCGTCTTGGCGGGGAGGGGTGAGGGGGTAGTTTAGGAGGGAGGGGGCAAGGGGGGAGATTTGAAAGGGATGGGTGATGGGGAAGATTTGGAGGGGAGGGGTGATGGGGAAGATTTGGAGGGGAGGGGTTATGGGGAAGATTTGGAGGGGAGGGGTGAGATTGGATTTTTGAAAGTGTACGATTTATGGGAAACGAACATTTATTGCAAAATGAGTTTCTTGTGACCTTCGAGTTAAAAATACGTTTAAGGACGCTGGATGGAGGATGGAGTGCAGGAGAGTTTAGGGAATGTAGAAAAAAGGCACTATAGGAGATGGATATTTTTTTTGGGATGAATTGATTTGGTGAGCAAGTCGAAAGCAGCCTTTTAAAGAAGAAGAAGAAAAAGGTGTTATAAAATATGACGGAATACATAACTTGAGGGGAAAGTGTAAACATTGAAGGTTAATGAGTGAAAACTATCTGGGGAAATGGGGGAGAAACACGTGGTCGAAGAACGAACGAACGAATAAGAATGAATAAACGAATGAGAACAGAGAAGGAAATGTTTTTTTTTTTTTTTTTTTTTTTGAGTTGAGATTTACACAAGGAAGTAGGCTATGGGTGAATAGCCTGGGAATACAGAGAACGAAAATTATTGGATCACAAACGACGGACCACTGAGAGAAAAACAAAGCCTCAAGGTTGTACAGTGCACACTGTACAAGGCCTCAAGACACGACACGAATTAACACGATTTTCAATACAGGTATGAAAGATTTGCACCGAAAAAATCTTCGTCGGGACACAATATACGTACAACACCATAAATAAATACAGTTTTAACGAAAATACAAATGGGAACAATCACTTAACTTCGATTTCAAATCGTTCGCGACGCGGCAAAGGCCTTGCTCGCGACACGGCAAACAGACGATCAATTTATGAAAGATAAACACCGAGAAACAACCAAAGTTGCACACAATAACTTCACACCGAAAGATAAATACAGTTTCGACAAAATACAATTGTGAACAGACTTAACTTCGAAAAACGTGGAGACCGTGTGGAGCTTCAAAAATCCCTCCCACCGTCTCCGAGATCTCGCGAGATCCAACAAGGTTGGTCGGAGCGATGAAGAGAAGGACAAGTTCTGGTGTGCAATAGAGAAGCTGATGGAAAATCTGAAAGATGAGGAAGTTGTTGTGGTAGGAGGAGACCTAAATGGACATGTGGGAAGGAGTATGGACGGTTTTGAGGGAGTTCATGGGGGTTACGGACATGGTGTGAGAAATGGAGAAGGTGAAAGGATTTTGGAGTTTGCTGATGGAGCTGATTTGTTGATTTGTAATACTCAGTTCCAGAAAGAGGATAATAAGCTTGTTACATACACGTCAGGTGGGTCGACGACAACCGTTGACTACCTGATGGTGCGTAGGCAAGATAGGGGGCACCTCCGGGACACAAAGGTGATCCCGGGGGAGGAGGCTGTTTCAAAGCACCACTTGGTTGTCTGCGACATAAGGGTGAAAGGTGCGAGGAGAGCTAGGCGGGTGAAGTACGAACCGAGAATGAAGGTGTGGAGGTTGAAAGAGGTGATAGTAAGGGAGGCATTAAAAGAGAGGCTGAGTAGGGTAGAGGATGATGTGGTTGAGCTTGAAAGTGGTTGGATGTCAATGAAAGATAGTTGGTGAGGTATTTGGGAGCCGTTGGTGAGGTATTTGGTTGGACAAAAGGACCACCGAGGCACTCGGAAACAAGGTGGTGGGATGAGGAAGTTGGAAAGAAGATTAACAAGAAGAGGAAGAAGTTCAAGGAGTGGCAGAAGGCGAAGGTTACGGGGGCAGAAAAAGCAGAGCATGAAAGTTATAAGGCAGCCAAGAAGGCTGCAAAGAAAGAGGTAGCAAAGGCGCAGGAGGCATGTAGGAAAATGTTCGGAGAACGCTTGGATTCGGAAGAGGGTCAGAGAGCGGTATTCAGGATTGAAAAGCAGATAGCAAAAGAGAGGTGTGATGTGATGGGGGTGTGTTGCTTGAAGGATGAAGTGGGACAAATCATTGTGGACCCAGATGGAATTAAAGGAAGATGGAAAAGATATATGAAAATGCTGTTGAATACAGAGAATGAATGGGATGGCAACATAAAGAGTAACCCAGTTTTAGGACCAGCAGAGAAGATAACTGAGAAGGAAATTGAGGAAGCGATAAAAGCAATGAAGAGTAGAAAAGCGGGAGGGCCGACGGGAGTTGTGGGAGATATCTTGAAGGCAGCAGGAAGTTGGGGTGTGAAGAGAATGACAGAGATCTGTAATCTGGCGGTGAAAGAAGGCCGCATTCCAGTGGATTGGGAACTGAGTACCCTCATCCCTCTATACAAGGGGAAAGGTGACTGTAAAGTATCTCGACAAACTGCGATCAATTGTCGTACGCGTTTATTCACTCTGCCGATCAAGGCCCGATTCACAGCAGCGCCATCCGAGCTCTGGCGTAGGGATACAACCCGGTCCCGGTGTAGGGATACAATGGTGAACATTTGCACTGCATACATGACATCCTCCCCTTTAAGTCCAAAATTACCAAGAGCAATACGTGCTAGATTTCCAGAATTGACATTTCAAAAGCAACATTTCCAAACCATGTGAAAATATGTGTGCAAACGGTTATGAGAATAATGAAAATACGTGAAAATAGAACATGTGTCAACGTGAAAAAAAAACATCTTCAAAGATTCAACCGGTCGGGTGCTTTTCTCTCACGCATTGAGCGTCGCGGTGTACCAGTGGATACAGAGTCCGAGGTGATTCCTTTGGGTCGCGGTGTACCAGTGGATACAGAGTCCGAGGTGATTCCTTTGGTCTCCACGAAGGGTGTAGCGTTTGCAGAGGTTTTCGGGGCATCCGAGCCGGCTGGAGCGGCCACGACGATCTCCGGCAGTGGCGGGTCGAACTGTTGTCCTGACTGTGACGATGCTACAGGCTCCATCGACTCACAGTGACGGTAGGTTATGTGGTCCTGATGTCGACGAATTTCGCGGCCGTCCTGCAGGCGAATCACACTGGACAGTGGACCTGGCTTCTCGATGATGTCTCCCGGTAGCCACGTCGCACCTGCACCAAAATTTCGGGCAAACACTGGATCTCCAATGTTGATACATCGACTGTTGGACGTCTTATCGTGCACCAACTTTTGATTAAGCTGGCTCTGATAAACATTTGATGATATGTCTGGTTTGAGATTGTCAAGTGTCGATCTCAAGTGTCGTTTCATCAATAACTCAGACGGAGCTGCACCGGTTGTTGATTGTGGCGTGATGCGGTATTTGAACAGGAGACGAGACAGCTTTGTTTCCAGGGTTCCCTCCTGAAGTTTCTGCAATCCGGATTTGATGATTCCCACGGATCGTTCGGCCAAGCCATTTGAAGCCTGGTGATGTGGGCTGACAAACTTATGTTTGATGCCGTTCCGACGTGTGAACTTGGCAAACTCGGTACTGGAAAAACACGAACCGTTATCACTCACGATCATCCTGGGCAGACCATGAGTGGAGAAACAGCGTCTGAGTCTTTCGATGACAATGGCTGACGTAGTACCACGCGTCACATAGGCATCAATCCATTTTGTGTGCGCGTCCGTAATTATTAGAATCATGCTGCCGTTAATAGGCCCGGCATAATCGAGATGTAGGCGATGCCACGGTTCGCTGGGCCATTCCCAGGGATGCAGTGGCGCTTTCGCAGGTGTATTCCGGGTGCTCTGGCAGGGGTAACAATGTCGAACATGATGTTCGATATCAGCATCAAGATTCGGCCACCACACATAGTTTCTGGCGAGTGACTTCATCTTCACAATCCCGGGGTGACAGTCATGGATTTCATCCATGACCCTGGAACGCAGATTTTTCGGGATCACGACACGACATCCCCAGATTAGGCAACCATTTTCCACGCTGAGTTCGTTTTTACGTGCTTTAAAAGCCGCAAAATCTGGGTCACCCTCAGGTAGCAAATGCCATCCAAGCTGTACAGCCTGGACAGTTCTGGACAGAACGGGGTCTCGTCGAGTATGAGTGCGGATCTGGCCGGAATCGACAGCACAATCTTCCAGATGATCCATCAGTGCGATAATGGATCCTGGTGTAGGCGAATCATCAACGGATTCTGGAAGGGGTAACCGACTCATGGCATCTGCATTTGTGATAGACGAACCGGGCTTATAACATATGGTGTAGTCATAAGCAGTGAGAAACAGGGACCAGTGGATGATCCTGGGCGGTAGTGTGTCAGATGTCGCCTTAGTTGGACCAAACAGACTGATCAGCGGCTTGTGATCAGTGCGAATCGTGAAATGATGTCCAAGAAGGTACTGGCGAAATTTGCCGACGCCGAAAACGATTCCCAATCCTTCCTTGTCAAGTTGGGAATAGTTTTTCTCTGCCGGGGACAACGTTCTGGATGCAAATGCAACCGGTCTTTCCGTACCATCAGGCATCACGTGCGATAATACACTCCCCACTCCATACCGACAGGCATCGCATGTCAGCACAAGATCCTTCTCTGGATCAAAATGAACGAGAACATTGGACGATTTGAGCAGATCCTTAGAGGTCTGGAATGCTGATTGTTCAGTAGACCCCCAGCTCCAGGAGCCTCCTTTCCTCAAAAGCCGATAAAGGGGGCCCAAAACGTCGGTCACATTCGGGATGTAACGACCATAGAACTGAAGCAAACCGAGGTATGACTTCAATTCGGTCACATCTCGTGGAGAAGGAGCATCCTTGATAGCTCGGACTTTCTCATCTGTCGGGTGTAGACCCTCGGCATCAATCGTATGACCCAGGTACGTGACTGATGGCACCATAAACTTGCACTTGTCTCGACGCAAACGTAGGCCGGAGTCCGAAATCTTCTTCAGAACTCTCTCCAGGTTCTGTAGATGTTCCGCGTCCGTACGACCAGTCACCAGAATATCATCCTGGTAACAAACGACGTTGCGTTCGGCGGCAAACAAACTGTCCATGACACGCTGATAAATTCCAGGTGCAGATTTCACTCCAAAACTAAGTCGGTGGTACCTATACAACCCACGATGCGTGTTGATGGTAAGATACTGTTTCGAATTCTCGTCCAAGCAGAGCTGTAGATAGGCGGATTTGAGATCGAGTTTCGTAAAAGTCTTGCCTCCCGTGAGACGAGCATAGAGGTCTTCGATCCTCGGGATTGGATATTTATCCAATGAAGAACACCTGTTCACGGTCATTTTATAATCTCCACATATGCGGATGGACTGGTCCGATTTTATGACCGGAACGATGGGCGCCGCCCATTCGGCATACTGGATTTGCTCGATGATCCCCAGATTTTCAAGATGATCCAGTTCCTTGTCAATCCGCTCACGCAGGGTGAAAGGGACTGGGCGAGCCCTGCAAAATATAGGATTGGCATCCCGGTCAACCCTGAGTTTAGCCGTATGTCCTTTCAAGGTTCCAAGCTCATCCTTGAAGACATCCGGGTACGTATCCAGCACATTTTTGAGTGTGTATGCTGCGGTAGGAGAAACGTTGGCTGCCCGGAGTTGATGAATGCTTTCCCACTTCAGTCGAATTATGCTCAACCAGCTCCTGCCGAGTAAGGAAGGGCCCTTTCCAGGAATGACGATCAGGGGTAGGTGAAACTCACGGTTATCGTAGCCCACCATGACATCACATGTACCGCAGGGAACAATCTTCTCACCTGTATAGGTGGAGAGTCCATAGGTAGTAGGTTTCAGATGGGGTCGGTCAGCATCACTCCACAGGTTTGTGAAAACAGCATGGCTGATGAGCGAGACGGCCGCACCAGTGTCGACCTCCATTTGCAATGGTCGATTGTTGACGACAACATTGGCAAGAAGAGGGTCCCGCCTATGGTGAGAATCAATATGAAGCAGGTCATACGATTCTGAGTTGTCGGAAACAGTGCTCACCTGGTCAAGCTCGGGTTCCTCCGAACCGATAAACTGATGAATCTTGTCAGCAGCTTTTCCTTTTCCCGATTTGCGAGTGATGCAAGCTGGAGCAATATGGCCAGTTTTCGAACAGAAATGGCAGGTGGCATCTTTGAACCGACACGTCTCCGGAGGGTGCTTTCCGTTGCACCGAAAACAGTTGTTGTGGGTTTGAGACTGCACTGGCTTCTGACGAGGAGCCTTGTTCCAACGTTGTGGCTGAACATGATCCAACCGATTCACAGCAGGGCTGGTACCAGATGAGCGAGTGGCACCGATGCTTGTAGCGTTGCGTTCAGCACTTTCCATGGAAATGGCGGTGTCTCTGGCATTTTGGAACGTCAGTCTTCTCTCAGCAAGCAGGCGTCTACGAGTGCGGTCATCGGACATGCCAACCACCAGCAAATCACGAAGCATGTCATCGATCGTGTCCCCAAACTCACACAGATGTGACAGTTTTTTGAGGTGTGCAATGAAGTCTGCGATCGACTGACCTTGCTGCTGTCTGCACATGTAAAAATTAAACCGACACAGGATGACTGAAGGAGATGGGTTGCAATGTTCCTTCAAAGCGGCCTTGAGCTCTGCATACGTGAGCTCCTGGATTGTCCGAGGCCGAATCAGGTTTTTAACGAGTGTGAACGTCTCACCTCCGCAAACGGACAGGAAGACGGCCTTCATCCGGCCTTCGGTCGCAATGCCGTTCGCCTCGAAATAGAAAGACAACCGCTCAGAATACGTGTCAAAATCCCCCCCATGAGGGTCGAATTCATCGATATGGCCGAAAGATGTCATGGTCTAGATGTTTACCTTCGTCGCCATGTAAAGTATCTCGACAAACTGCGATCAATTGTCGTACGCGTTTATTCACTCTGCCGATCAAGGCCCGATTCACAGCAGCGCCATCCGAGCTCTGGCGTAGGGATACAACCCGGTCCCGGTGTAGGGATACAATGGTGAACATTTGCACTGCATACATGACAGTGACCCTCTGGAGTGTGGCTCATACCGAGTGATAAAGTTATTGGGGCATGGAATGAAGGTATTGGAAAGGGTGTTGGAGAGGAGGATAAGGAAGAAAGTGAAGATCGACGAAATGCAGTTTGGATTTATGCCAGGAAGAGGAATGACAGACGCGGTTTTTATTGTAAGGCAGTTGCAGGACAAGTACATGGAGAAGAGGAAGAAGTTGTTTCTTTGGTTTGTTGATCTGGAGAAAGCATTCGATAGGGTTCCACGCGATGTAGTGACATGGGCATTGAGGAAGTTAGGAGTGAAGGAATGGTTGATCAAAGTAGTGATGACAATGTACAAAAGAGCGCACATAGCTGTAAGGACGAAGGACGGGAACAGTGGTGAGTTTGAGGTGAAGGTGGGAGTGCATCAGTGGTTGGTACTAAGTCCACTACTATTTGTAGCTGTGATGGAGGTGCTGGCTCAGAACGTAAAGGAGGGTTTACCGTGGGAGTTGTTGTATGCAGATGATCTGGTGTTGATTGTGGAAAGTATGGATGGACTGAAGGAAAAGATGAACAAGTGGAAGGAATGTCTGGAGACAAAAGGTCTGAAGGTGAATATCGGAAAGACGAAGGTGATGGCAAGTGGTAAAGCATGTGGTGAGGTCGAAAGAACTGGGAAGTGGCTGTGTGCTGTGTGCAGGAAGGGTGTCAGAGTGAACTCCATTCAATATGCAATGTGTGCCGAGTGGGTTAATCAAAAATGTAGTGGTCTGAGAGGGTCATTTACCAGTGTGGCAGCTACATTCAAGTGTAAGGTGTGCACAGAGGGAGCTGCAGATGGAGGAAATGTTGAGTTGGATGTTGGAGACGGCATGAAGCTGGAAGGTGTGAAAACATTTTGCTACCTCGGAGACATGCTGAATGGAGAAGGTGGATCAGACACGGGAACGTTTGCTGGAGTGAGATGTGCATGAAAGAAGTTTCGGGAACTGAGTGGCATGCTGATGAGGAGGAGAGTGTCGCTGAAGCTGAAGGGAAAGGTGTATGCTGCATGTGTGAGAAGTGTTATGATTTATGGGAGCGAGACATGGGTAATGAACGTAGAGCAGCAACGAAGGCTGGAAAGGGTGGAAATGCGAATGGTTCGGTGGATGTGCGGAGTATCGTTGAGAGAGAGGAAGACAAATGATGAATTGTGAAAGATGATGGGAATATAGCCTGTGATTGATGCTGTGAAGAGGCACAGGTTGAGATGGTTTGGTCATGTGTTGAGGAAGTATGAAAGTGACTGGTTGAGAAGAGTGATGGAAATGAATGTAGAAGGAAGTAGAGGACGGGGAAGACCGAGAAAGACTTGGCTAAAGATGGTGGAAGAAGAAATGCAGGCAAGGGGGTTAACAAGGAGAGATGCAGAAAATATGGCAAAATGGAGAAGATTGTCATGGGGACCGCAAGGCTAACCCCCGCTCTCGCATGGAAAATGGCCTTACAATGCATGTTGTTGTTGTTGTTGTTGTTGTTGTTGTTGTCAGAATTGTGCTGCCATATGAATATTTATTTTTCTTTCCGTATGTTTATTTTTGGTTTGCCATTGAATCCTAAAAATGCTGCCGTATCTGTGCTCACCAATTTTTTAATAGCTGAAGGGAAGCTAGCAATTTATAAAACAAGGAAAGCTAATCTTCTTGCCAACCCTGATGCTGGCTCCAATGTTTTAACAGTTTTTAAGGCCCTTGCCATGGCCAGGCTGCGTGCAGAGTTTTATTCCTACCAAAACTTAAATCATTTAGATCTTTTTAAGCAAAAATGGTGTTACAAGAACGTACTGTGTAGTCTATTATGATCTCACCTTTTGATTTAATGGTGCACTTGTACTATTTTTGTCCCCCGTCGCACGGAATTAAACACGGAACACCTGAAGAAGCAGGCAGGAGCGAAAGGAGGACTATGGTTTTCCCCTCCGTCCGTGTGTCCGTCCGTCCGTCCGTCCGTGCGTGCATGTGTGCGTGCGTGCGTGCGGGCGTGTGTGCATGTGTGCATGCGTAAGCAAAGGACCGCATTCGAATTTGGTGTGTGGGTGCAACCCACGTCAAAATCCAAGATGGCCGCCACCATTTATGTCTGATGCCATGTATGTCTGAACCTTGTGAGCGAAATATCTTGAAAAATAAGCGAAGTACCAACTTCTAATCTGGTGTGTGGGTGTATCTAGGCACAAGGAAGTACGTCATTGAAAATTGGGTCGCCACGTCAAAATCCAAGATGGCCGCCACCATATATATGTCTGAACCTTGTGAGCGAAATATCTTGAAAAATAAACGAACTACTCACTTCTAATCTGGTGTGTGGGTGTATCTACGCACAAGGAAGAACGCCATTGAAAATTGATTCGCCACATCAAAACCCAAGCTGGCCGCCGCCATGTATGTCTGAACATTGTGAGCGGAATATCTTGAAAAATAAGCGAAGTACCAACTTCTAATCTGGTGTGTGGGTGTAACTACGCATAAGGAAGAACGCTATTGAAAATTGGGTCGCGACGTCAAAATCCAAGATGGCCGCCTCCATGTATGTCTGAACCTTGGGAAGGGGATTACTCTGACTCCACGAATTAACATTCCCAACGCGGAGGATACCGGTAATCCACAAACTAACATTCCCAACGAGGAGGAGGTAAACGTTAATGCACATCTTATTATTCCCAATGAGGGTGAAACCAGCAGCTCAACCTCCATTGTTAGTTCTCCTCTGCAAAGCGTTGCTATGGATACTGAGTCTAAATTTATGACGAATAAACGAAGAGTCGGATACTTTTGCAGAAAATTATCTGCCATGATCTTTCTTGGGAAAATCACATTTCCAAGCTGGCCTCCAAAGCCAGTCGCCGACTGGGCATCCTCCGTCGTGCGAAGTCCTTCCTCGGCACACCTGAGCTCCTCACCACATACAAGGCTTTCATCCGCAGCTCAATGGAATACTGTTCTCCCCTATGGGCCGGTGCTCCTGCCTCACACCTAGCTCGGCTTCACGCTGTTGAAACCAAAGCTTTCAGAATTATTGGAATCTCCCGCGATGAAGCTATCTCCGAGGGCATTTCACTCACTCACCGCAGGCAGGTAGGTGGTCTTTCTGTCTTCTACCGACTCCTCTCCGGCCTTGCACCCCCAGCTCTCTCTGTGCTCTGTCCCCCAAATATTCCTACAGGTCGCACAAGATCTGCCAGCAACCCTCTGATGGTTAAACTGCCGAAATCTCGGCTCTCTGCTCACCTTCACTCTTTCATTCCTCTTTTCTCCCGCCTCTGGAACAAACTCCCTCACTCCCTTCAATCCCACTCCTCCCTCCAGGTCTTTAAAACAGCTGTTCACCACCATCTCTTATCTTCCCCCATCCAAAACCTTGATCTTTTCTACCCCCGCTAATTCACCCCAGATTCACCTTGTTTGAAATTCCAACTTCTTTCCTGGAAGTCCTGGCCGTGTCCATATGTTTTATACCTCTCCCACCCCCCACCCCCTTCCCATGCCCCCCCCCAAAGCCCTCGCCCTCTCTCAGATCTCTCGATGTCTCCATGTCTCTCGGTCCCTGCTCTCAAATGTTGTGTTTGTGTCCTTCCCCCTCTCTCTCCATCTTGTCTACCGCTCCCGATGTTATATGTTTTTGTGTCGGTATGTCTTTCTGTGTGATTAATGTTCGCTCTTTCACGAGCCTCGATCTTGTATACAACAAAAAGAAAAAAAAGAAAAAAAAAAGAGCACCTGATGAGTCGTTAACACCAGGTGCTGTTAAAAAGGTTGTGCTCGATGTGCACACCTTCCGTGCAGAAACTCTTCAGGATACTGCTGAAATCTCAGTGCAAAACGTGGACCAATTAAATAAAACGGAACACCTGAAGAAGTGTAACGGGATTCAAACGGTACAACAAAGTGCTTCCATTTCCCGCACGGACGAGGGTGATGAGGTAAATATGGCTGACAGTGAGTCAGTGAATGGTATATCATCGATCCGACCACATGAAGGTGATCAAACTATGGTCCAACATAATTATGCCCATTTAGCAAATGAGGGTGTAAACGCAAATCCACAGGAGTGTGGAAACAATGATTTAACAACATTTGAGGAAAGTCGTAGTCAGGCTGCCGATGTTTCCCAAACCCAACACTCTGGGGACCCCCCAGACGCTGGCATACTTGTTCATAAAACAGGAATGGCTGAGGGTATTGACCAGGCCCCTTTGGGGCAATGTCTGACTTATCGGAATCAGAAGAGGATGTGGATGTGACGGTTCTATCACAATCAATGGTACAGACAGTGCATTCAGAAAGTATTCAGACCCCTTCACTTTTTTCACATTTTGTTATGTTGCAGCCTTTTGCTGAAATCGTTTAAATTCATTTTTCCCCTCATCAATCTACACTCAATACCCCATAATGGCAAAGAGAAAACAGGATTTTAGAAAATTTTGCAAATTTATTAAAAAGAAAAAACGGAAATATCACATTTACATAAGTATTCATACCCTTTGCTATGACACTAGAAATTTAGCTCGGGTGCCTCCCATTTCTCTTCATCATCTTTGAGATGTTTCTACACCTTGATTGGAGTCCACCTGTGGTAAATTCAATTGATTGGACATGATTTGGAAAGGCACACACCTGTCTATATAAGGTCTCACAGCTGACAATGCATATCAGAGCAAAAACCAAGCCATGAGGTCGAAGGAACTGCCTGCAGAGCTCAGAGACAGGATTGTGTCGAGGCACAGATCTGGGGAAGTCTACAAAAAAAATCTCTGCTGCATTGAAGGTTCCCAAGAGCACAGTGGCCTCCATAATTCTTAAATGGAAGAAGTTTGGAACAACCAGGAGTCTTCCTCGAGCTGGCCCCCCGGCCAAACTGAGCAATCGGGGGAGAAGGGCCTTGGTAAGAGAGGTGACCAAGAACCCAATGGTCACTCTGACTGAGCTCCAGAGATCCTGTGTGGAGATGGGAGAAACTTCCAGAAGGACAACCAAAACTGCAACACTCCACCTATCTGGGCTTTATGGCAGAGTGGCCAAACGGAAGCCCCTCCTCAGTGAAAGACACATGAAAGCCCACTTGGAGATTGCAAAAAAGCACCTAAAGGACTCTCAGACTGTGAGAAACAAGATTCTGCAAAAGCTTTAGCAAAAGAAAGGGTGAATAGAACAGAGAGAGGGTGTGAAAGAGCGGCAGAGCAGGCTTTTAGGACCAGTAGGCTGATGCCGTCTGGTCCATTTGCAGAATCAGAGTCGAGGTTTGACAGAAACTTCTCCACCTTGTCAGGAGAGAAGGACACAGAGTCCAGGAGCAGCTGCATATGACTGTGTAAGGTGTGTACAGAGAGAGATGGGTTTGGGACACAATATTTTGAAACAAACACTCAGTTGAGTTATTCAGTTTTTTCATGTGCGGTGTCACCTGTGCAGCATTTTGAGGTAAAGGAGGAGATGGAAGGGGACAAACACCAGAAACAGATTTGACCAGATGCCACCAGGATTTGGAGGAGGGAGACTGGACACACAAGATCTTCCATTTGGAGGAGGGAGAATAGAGGGTTCAGTCTTGAGAGGAGAGAGATATTGTTTCCTGGCTCTTCTGAGAGTAGACACACACTTGTTCCGAACTTTGTGGAAGGAAATGAGATTGCCCTCAGTTGGATTTTCCCCTCCATGAGACGAAGGCAAATTGTTTCAGGGCAACTGCCTCACCACAAGATTCAGTGTACCATGGACGGGAGGAAGGGTACGACAACTGAAGATGAGATGGACTCTATCTGTGCATGAGAGAGAGCAGTTTTCATTGGAAGAATTCCCAGGAAGAGTTGATGTCAGAGGCCGTAGAGACGACAGACCAGTCCAGATGATTGATGGCTGTTTGAAGAACATGCCAGTTGGCCTGAGTGAAATGCCAGACACATCAACGCTGAGGAGTCTTTCTGATAATGGCCAGAGAGATGTCCACTTCAAGAAGCAAATGATCAGAAAAACCGATTGGAGCAGAAGAAGAACAGCAGACATTTGCAGGGAAGTTAGTCATAACCAAGTCAAGCAGAGAAGATGTACGATTGATACGAGTCGACAAAAGGATTTGGTTATGTAATTTGATTCAAACAAATAGAAGAAAGTACAGATACATTCAAAGTACACCGCTCCAATTGCAAATAAATAAATATCCTCCAGGGCCCAGCATTTCCGGGAGCCTAGGGCTCCCGGCGATGCTGCCGTGCAGCACATAGAGAGTATTGGGAGGGAGAGATGTACA
The DNA here is from genome assembly GCF_964187855.1 of Myxine glutinosa. Classification (NCBI taxonomy): domain Eukaryota; kingdom Metazoa; phylum Chordata; class Myxini; order Myxiniformes; family Myxinidae; genus Myxine; species Myxine glutinosa. Next base: position 16,164,846 of record NC_136268.1, read on the forward strand.
ATAATTAATTGATTAATTGTGTAATTAAAATTAAACAATTGATTTGCCTTTGGCACCCTGCTCTCCTCACCAAACTCTCCTCTAATGGTATCTATGAAATCTCCACGCATGGCTTGTGGACTTCCTCTCCAGTCAAAGTCAAAGTGTGGCTCTAAATTCAATTCTCTCATCTCCCCTTCTTGTCCCGGCTGGAGTTCCACAAGGAAGTGTTCTGGGCCCTGTGCTTTTTCTGGTCTTCATCAATGATCTCTCCGACTCTCTGGAAAATCCTCTTTATCTCTTTGCTGATGACTCCACTCTCTGCCGCTCCATTCCTCATCCCTCAGATCGGCAGTCTGCAGCCTCCGCACTCTCTGCAGACCTGGACAAAATCACAGACTGGTCAAACAAGTGGAACATGTCTTTCAATCCTGACAAATCTCACACTCTTATGATGTCTCTCCGAAAAGACCGTCTGGGCAACCCTCCCATCTACTTTCTCAACCATCCTCTCCAAGAATTTCTGTCACCCAAGCTCTTGGGTCTCACAATCTGCCATGATCTTTACTGGGAAAAACAACTTTTCCAAGCTGGCCTCCAAAGCCAGTCGCCGACTGGGCATCCTCCGGCATGCGAGGTCCTTCCTTGGCACACCTGAGCTCCTCACCACATACAAGGCTTTCATCCGCAGCTCAATGGAATACTGTTCTCCCCTCTGGGCTAGTGCTCCTGCATCACACCTAGCTCGGCTTCACGCTGTTGAAACCAAAGCTTTCAGAATCATTGAAATCTCCCGTGATGAAGCTGATTGTGAGGGCCTTACACTTACTCACCTCAGGCAGGTAGGTGGTCTTTCTGTCTTCTACCGACTCCTCTCTGGCCAAGACCCCCCCCCCCCCAATCCTGTCTGTACTCTGTCCCCCAAATACTCCTACAGGTCACACAAGATCTGCCAGCAACCCTCTTCTGGTGAAACTGCCAAAATCAAGACTCTCTGCTCACCTTCACTCTTTCATTCCTCTTTTTCCCACCTCTGGAACAAACTCCCTCAATCTCTTCAATCCCACTCATCCCTCCAGATCTTTAAAACAGCTGTTCACCACCACCTCTTATCTTCCCCCATCCAAATCCTTGATCTGTTCTACCCCTGTTAATTCACCCACGATCCACTTTTCTGAAATACCGACTTCTTTCCTGGAAATCCCAGCTGTGTCCATGTGTTTTTTACCTTTCCCACCATCCACCCTCCTTCCTACGCCTCCTTCTCCCAAGCCCACTCCCTCACACAGATCTCCTGATGTCCCTGCTCTCAAATGTTGTACTCGTGTGCTTCCCCCTCTCTCACCATCTTGTCTTCCACTCCCTTTATTTTGTCTTTTGTGTCCGTTTTTTTTTTTTTGTCATTAATGTTAGCTCTTACATGAGCCTTGATCTTGTATAAAAAAAATCCTTTATGGCCACATCACTTGGTCACTATCATGTCCAAATATTAGCTTCCTAGCTCAAAAGGTGCTTGAGATATTGCCCAGATATAAAAGAAAATAAATAAATGTTTAATAATGAAAATAAATAAATAATAATCATAAAATAATAAAATAATTAACCAATCAGCTAATGGAATACCTAAACCACCACCGTTTTATCCGAATCTGTAACTGAAAAATTAATTAATTAATTAATTAATTGAATAATGAAATAATTAATCGATTAATTGATTGATCAATAAATCAAAAATAGCCTTTACAGCCAAATCACTTGGTCATTGTCGTGTCCAAATATCAGCTTCCAAGCTCAAAAGGTGCCTGAGATATTGCCCAGATGAGAAAGGAAATAAATAAGTACTGAATTAATCGATAATAATGAAATAACTAGTCAATTAATTGATTAATCAAAAAACAAAAATACAGTTTTTGCCAAAGTACTTGCTCACTATTGTGCCCAAATTTCAGCTTCCTAGATCAAAGGATGGCTGAGATATCGCCCGGACAAACAAACAAGAAAACAAACAAGAAAACAAACAAGAAAACAAACAAGAAAACAAGAAAACAAACAAGAAAACAAGAAAGCAAACAAACAAGAAAACAAGAAAACAAACAAGAAAACAATTAAGCAAACAAGCAACCAGAGTGATAACTGAGTACTCCCTTTCAGCGTGCGTCATTGCCGTGCCCCCTTTGGGGCCCGGCAATGACGTTATGCAGCGCCTGGAGATAGCATAGGAAAGGAGCGGTGTACAATAAATAAGTTCTTAACCCTTTGAGTACGGATGACGTCCAGTGCCGCAACCCGCGAAAACGTTTTGTGTATGGATGATGATATTACACGTCATCGACTATACCTATAAATAGATCGTCAGTACGTGGTTGCATTCCCGTACCAAAATGCCAAATCAATCCCATACCGGGGGTATTTTTATCAAAAAAAAAATTCCCTACTCAAAGGGTTAATTAATCGATAATAATGAAGTAATTGATCTATTTTTTAATTTATCAAAAATTAAAAATACCGTTTTTGTCAAGGCACTTGCTCACTATTGTGCCGAAATTTCAGCTTCCTAGCTCAAAGGATAGCTGAGATATCACACGGACAAACAAACAAGAAAACAAACAAGAAAACCAACAAGAAAACAAGAAAACAAACAAGAAAACAAGAAAGCAAACAAACAACCAGTGTGAAAACTGAGTACTCCCTTTTAGCGCGTGTCATCGCTGGGCCCTCTTCGTTACCCGGCAATGACGTCATGCGGCGCTTGGAGGTGGCATAGGAAAGGAGCGGTGTACAAGAAAGAGCAATCAGAGATTGCAGACCCTCCCAGGACGTGTTTTTAGTGATTTTGAAGGCTTTTGTGTTGAAACAAATGACCGATGATGTCATCTTTTTTTTTTTCTCCACCAATTTATTCCGAGATGGCGCTCAACAAATTTCATCTGATCGGATGAAATTTTGTACTTGTCGAATTATGGCGTCATAATGGAGGCACCTATGACATCATTATTAACATGTGTTTTTCCCCATGGAGAGTTCTTTACAATGAGATATGTCTCAATCGTTTCTATGCAGCACTTTCAGAGATATTGGGTGCAAAGTTTTTCGGTTTTTCGAAGATGGCGGCCGAACTACGTGACCGATGTCGTCATAATTATCATTAAAAAAACTTCTGCAGGTGGAGGTGCACTTGTGCTGAAAATTTCCTGTCAATCGGACCGACGGTTGCAGAGAAAATCATATTTATTCTGTGCGGGCAAACAAACAGACAGACAGACAGACGGACGAACAGACAGACAGACGAACGGACTCAAATGCAATACCCTCTCCTCTGGCGAGGGTAACAAGAAAGAAACCGTATTGAAAACCGAGTACTCCCTTTCAGTAGGCGTCATCGCCAGGCCCCTTCCTGCCTGGCAATGACGTCATGCAGTACCTGCAGATAAAATAGGAAAAGTGTGCGGTGTATAAAAAGAAAAATCATAGGATAAGGAAGAAGGTTTTGTAACTTTCATTTTAAAATGAAAATGTACGAAGGAATATCATTACGCACCTGCAGTTCACCGATGGACGAGAGCAGGCCGGCACCATATACCCTGAACTGTCCTTCTTGCTTACAAAGTCCAAATTCCACAGTAAAGAAATAACACTAAAAGGGAGGAAAGCATACATCGGTGGAGATGATAGTTGGAAATGACCACAATTTTGAAACGAGCCAAATCCATCTCCAAAAATCGGGCATTCAAGCTCATTTGACAAGCGACTCTTTAAACTACAGAATCACTCACTCGGCACAACTCCTTATATCCGAAAGGTATTATGGTACAGAGACAGCAACAACCAGGTAAGAGTATTGATAGACTCCACAGTGCTTCTCAACCTTTACCAACGTCATTCACCCTCGTCAAGTGGTTCCAAAAAAACTCATTTACTCCTTTCGTAAGTAATGGATTCAATCACAACGATTTGAAAATGAAATAGGAGGAAATACTCTGACGGTTGGATGACAAATGATGATTAAAGTGGAACCTTTATTTTCATACTAATGAACAAGATGTCATGCCAGAACAAGATACAAGTCAACCAAATCGGCCTACACACACAGTCATCATCGATTTCATGTCCACACTTGGATCGACACATTTAGACAATGAGAAGCAAGGCAATCCTCTGATCTGCTCCACAGAATCCTGCATCCTTTCCTCACAAATCTCCTTCATCTACATTCTACAACTAATCCTGATGTCTTCTCTGCTCCTACATTTTGGTCCACGATGGCATGATAGCATGAAGTGATGGACGTTTCGAGGGTCCTCAGCATCTGAGGATCGAGGTCCAGGAGAGCATTCCACTTCTTCGTTTTGATCTCGTCTAATGCTGAGAATTCCTTCTCTGAAAGTTTGTGGTGGCCATGCGAACAAGGATAGACATGGCTTTCTCTACCAGGCCCGGTATTCAGGAAATTGAATCAGAGATACCCAAAAGTCCCCGTAGTAGTCAAATGTAGTAAAGGAAGATTTCTGCACGAAATCCATGTGCAAATCAAGAAATGACTCCGTGAGGTGTCCTAGTTGAGCCTTTTCATGTGCTCGGACACAAGGCGATTCACGATCCGCATCGTTTCCTTCAGAGATTTAGCCTCATGTTCGGTAAAGTACAGTCTCAGATTTTCCCCCCGCAGCTCGAGATGAAGGAGACCGATGTCCTCCATCTTCTCTTCCAAAGTAGGAGCTCTTTCCTCCCACTCACCCTGCTTCAGGAAGTTGTCAAGTGGGACGAATTCAGCAAAGTTCTTCTCTACAACGTGACCTTTCCACAAATCAATTTTCAGTTTGATGCCTTCAGTCTTCCCTGTAATTTGAAAGATGTCCACACCTTTTTCCCTGGATCAACAGGTTCAAATTGTTCACGTGTTCAAATATGGAGGACAAGTAATTCAGTCTGGCAAGCTAATAGTCATCCTGAAACTTCGAAGCCTTCTCTCTGTCTTCTTACAAGAAGTGTGCACAATCATTATTGAACCGTCTCATCGATGTTTAACCATTAACGGGATAAGGCTTTGCCTGAAAATCGCAGTTTGGATGCTTTGCAGGCATGGTGTTGCATTATTGGGTACACCATTCTTTGTGAGGGCACATTAAACTGGCTACAAGCACTTGCTTTGACAGGGAAACCAAGGAAACGATGTGGATCGTGAATCGCTTTGTGTCCAAGCAAATGAAAAGGCTCAACTAGGGCAACTCACGGAGTCATTTATTGATTTATACACGGATTTCTTGCAGGAATCTTCCTTCATTACATTCGACTACTACGGGGACTTTTGGGTATCTCTGATTCAATTTCCTGAATACCTGGCCCTGGTAGAGAAAGCCATGTCTATCCTTGTTCACATGGCCACCACAAACTTTCAGAAAAGGGATTCTCAGAATTAGTCAAGATCAAAACGAAGAGGTGGATTGCTCTCCTGGACCTCAATCCGCTGATGCGGAGAGTCCTGGAAACATCCATCGCTCGATGCTATCATGCCATGGTGGACCAAAATGTAGGAGCAGAGAAGACCTCAGGATTAGTTGTAGAATGTAGATGAAGGAGATTTGTGAGGAAAGGATGCAGGATTCTGTGGAGCAGATCAGAGGATTGCCTTGCTTCTCATTGTCTAAATGTGAGTCGATCCAAGTGTGGACATGAAATCGATGATGACTGTGTGTGTAGGCCGATTTGGTTGACTTGTATCTTGTTCTGGCATGACATCGTGTCCTTTTTTTTTTGGCTCCAGAGTGGAGACTCGTGAAAGAGCGGACACATTAAACACGAAAACATGCACGGACAAGATGGGGAGTGAGAGGGAAGCACACAAGCACAACAGGAGTAGAGAACATGGACATCGGTGGATCTGTGGAAGGGAGAGGGCTGGGGAAGAAGGGGAGGGCCACGAATAGGAATTTGGCTACTACTACAAAGTAGTGTTTGGCCACTACGAGGAATTTCAGGAAAGAAGTTGGAGATTGAAAGAGGTGGATTTGGGGTGAATTCACGCGGTTAGAAAAGATCAAGGTTTTGGAAGGGGGAGGATAAGAGATGGTGGTGAACAGCTGTTTTAAAGACCTGGAGGGAGGAGTGGGATTGAAGAGAGTGTGGGGGTTTGTTCCAGAGGTGGGAAAAAGAGGAACGAAAGAGTGAAGGTGAGCAGCGAGTCTTGATTTTGATAGTTTCACCATAAGAGAGTTGCTGGCAGATCTTGTGCATCCTGAAGGAATATTTCGGGGACAGAGCACAGACAGAGCAAGGAGAGCAAGGGCAAAGAGGAGTCGGCAGAAGACAGAAAGACCACCAACCTGCCTGCGGTGATGGAGAGAAAGGCCCTCACAATCAGCTTCATCGCGGGAGATTCCAATGATTCTAAAAGCTTTGGTTTCTACAGCGTGAAGCCGAGCTAGGTGTGAGGCAGGAGCACCGGCCCAGAGGGGGGTTACAGTATTCCATTGAGCTGCGGATGAAAGCCTTGTATGTGGTGAGGAGCTCAGGTGTGCCAAGGAAGGACTTCGCACGATGGATGATGCCCAGTGGGCGACTGGCTTTGGAGGCCAGCTTGTGAATGTGGTTTTCCCAGAAAATATCATGGCAGATAGTGAGACCCAAAAGCTTGAGTGACAGAACTCCTTCAAGAGGATTTTTGGGAAAGTATATGGGAGGGTTGTCCAGACAGTCTTTTCGGAGAGACATAGTGAGAGTGGGAGATTTGTCAGGATTGAAAGACATGTTCCACTTGCTTGGCCAGTTTGTGATTTTATCCATGTCTGCAGAGAGTGAAGATGATGCTGCCTGCCGATCTGAGGGATGAGATATGGAGAGGCAGAGAGTGGGGTCATCAGCAAAGAGATAGAGTGGATTTTCCAGAGAGTCAAAGAGATCATTGAAGAAGGCCAAAAAAACACAGGGCCCAGAACACAACCTTGGGGAACTCCAGCCTGAACAGGAAGGGGAGATGAGAGAATTCCATTGAGTGCCACACGTTGACTGCAACGATCCACGTCGTTTCCTTCGTTTCCAAACGAGTGCTTGTAGCCAGTTTTATGTGCCCTCACAAGGTCGAGGCAGTCGGCAAGCCATCCGTGGAGGTTTCTTTGGATACCATAAGAGGAGAGTTAGGTGAGCAGAACGGGATGCCAGACCATATCAAAGGCATGAGATATGTCAAGGGAGACAGCTCTCATTTCCTGTTTGGCATCGAGGACCTCCATCCATTGTTGAGACAGCAAAAGCGGCATGTCCAGAGTAGAGTGACCTGGTCTGAATCCAAATTGATGATCAGAGATCAAGCCATTGGAGAAGAGGAAGGATTTGATACCTGAAGCGATGATGGATTCCATGACCTTGCTGATGATTTGGAGCAGGCTGATTGCTATGTCGTTGCAAGGATCTGTTTTTGCACCTTTTTGGGTAAAGCGGAAATGTTGGCTGATTTCCAAGCTGATGGAAGATGACCTTGAGCAAAAGAGAGGGCGAAGAGAATGGAGAGAGGGTGAGATAGAGTGGCAGAGCATGATTTTAGGACCCGTGGCCTGATGCTGTTTGGTCCAGTTGCAGAATCGGAGTCGAGATTTGACGGAAACTTCACCTTCTCAGAAGAGAAGGACACAGGGCACAGGAGCAGCATTACTGGGTAAGGTGGGTACAGATGGGTTTGGGCACAAGATTTTGAGGCAAACACAGAGTTGAGGCATTCGGCTTTTTCACGTGCGGTATCAGCTGTGTAGCCCTTTGAGGTAAGGGGGGGGGGGGGGGGGGATGGAAGGGGAACAAACACCAGAAACAGATTTGACCAGACACCACCAGGATTTGAAGGAGGGAGACAGGTTTGATAGTTCAGTCTTGAGAGTAGAGAGATAGTGCTTCCTGGCTCTCCTGAGGGTAGACACACACTTGTTCCAGGCTTTGTGAAAGGAACGGAGATTGCCTTCAGTTTGTTTTGCCTTCCAGGAGGCGAAGGCAAGTTGTTTCAGGGCAACTACCTCACCTCAAGATTCAGTGTACCATGGACGGGAGGGAAGGGTGTGACAACTGCAGAAGAGATGGGATAACTCTGTGCATGAGAGAGAGAGAGCAGTTTACTTTGGAAGAATTCCCAGAATGAGTTGATGTCAGAGGCAGTAGAGATGGGAGACCAGTCCAGATGATTGATGACTGCTTGAAGACCATGCCAGTTGGCCTGAGTGAAATGCCAGACTCGTCGAAGCTGAGGAGGCTCTCTGAGAATGGCCAGAGAGATATCCACTTTAACAAGGAAATGGTCAGATGAACTGATTGGAGCAGAAGAGGAGCAGCAGACACTTGCATGGAAGTTTGTCAAAACCAAGTCGAGAAGAGAAGATACAACATTGACTGAGATCCGGGTCGGGAAATTGACAGATTGTGTAATTCCCAGTGAGTCGCAGAAGTCCTTTCCTGAGGTGCCTTGGCTGGTGAGAGAGGTACCCACACCCAGCCAGCTGGTATGATGGCAGTTGAAGTCACCACATATGAGGAGAGAGAGTTTGGATGAGTAGGTAGAAGTTGGTCCATGTTGTCAGACAGCGAGATGTAAATGGAGTAATCACTGTTTGGTGGACGGTACTTTACACAAATGAACAAAAGGTGGGAGCGGAGAGGAAGCTGTAGCCAGAGGTACTCCTGTGGGTGGGGTGGAGAGAGGGCAGTGCATAGAGAGTGAGGAAGAGAGTTTTTGATAAAGATAGCAACCCCACCACCTAGACGAGGCTTAGGTCTATCACACCAGAGGAGGGAGTAACCAGGAAGAGATATTAAGGAATCAGAGACATCTTGAAGGAGGAAAGTTTCTGTTAAGCAGATCAAGTCTGGTTTGTCTGAAGCAACCTGTATGGAGAGATCATTCAGGTTTGAGCGAAGGCCCTGGATGTTTGAGGTCCATGCCGTTAAGGAAGAGGGAGGGGGAGCATCGGATGCAGGACAAGGGAGCGGAGGGGTATGGAAAGATGAGGGAGGAGAGGGGAGGTAGGGAGAGCTGTAGACCCTGTGTCAGAGATTGCAGGAGAGTTTGGAGAAGGGGAAGGATGAGGAGGACAAAAGGTTTGATGGTGATGGGATGAGGCACAGTGAGGTGTTGTTTGAGGGATGGCAGAGTGAAATAGAAGGTTAGAGGATGTGGAGGGATTAGTTGGAAGGGAGAGGAAGTGGGGAGGAGGGAACTTTGATGATGAAGGGTGAGAGGGGAGAATTGAAGAAAAATGGTGAGGGGGGGTTTTGAAGGGGAGGAGTGAGGGGGAGATTTGAGGTGGAGGGGTGAGGGGGGGAAATTTGAGGAGGAGTGATGAAGGGGGAGATTTGAGGGGGAGGATTGAGGAGGGAAATTTGAGGGGGAGTGGTGAGGAGGAATATTTGAGGGAGAGGGGTGATGGGAGAAATTTGAGAGGGAGGGGTGATGGGGAAGATTAGAAGGGGAGGGATGAATAGGGAGTTTTGAAGGGGAGTGTTAAGTTGGGAGTTTTGAAGGAGAGGGGTGAGGGGGATTTGATGGGGAGGGGTGAGGAGGGAGATTTGAAAAGTTTTGAATGATTAAAGAAAATCGAACATTTATTCCAGAATGGGTTTCTTGAGATATTCAAATCAGAAATCCGTTTGAGAACATTTGAGGAGGGGTGGAATGAAAGTGAGTTAAGAGAATGAAGAAAGGAAGAATTGTACGAGATTGAAAAATTTTTTGTGATGGAAAGATTTAATGAGCAAAGTGATTACAGCCTTTTGAACAGGAAGAAAAAAGCGAGTTAAGTATACAAATGAATACAGTTCAACACATGGACACAGGCAGGGGAGGGGAAGAGAAAATTGAATTATTATTATAATTTTTATTTTTTTTGTATTTAAGACATCAAACAAAGGGTAAGAGGTTAGGGGGGAAAGGAGGGGGTGAAAAAAATCCAGAAAGAGATCGAACGTGAATAACAAAAGATCATAAGAGGCGACTGGGCAGGCCCCGAGGCTAACCAGGCCCCAAACACGACCAAACTGACCGACTAATACACAATTGCGCACGACATACAAAACACGATCGAACCAGAAACACAGCAGACACGTACACAGCAAAACAAAACACATAACTTTGAGAAAAAAAACAACTTAACGTCGATCGACGTGGCCAAGCTCTGACGACACATAACCTCACCCGGGGAACCGGAAGCGGAAGTCTTGAGAAGGTTGAGAGACGTTGGTAAAGGTTGAGACGCAATGGTCTGGGTTGATGTAGGAATAAAACAAGAAGTCATTTTTACTCATTACGTACCGTGGCAAGATTCTTTACATCTTCATCGGAAGCTCCAAGAGAAGCAAGTCCGAGCTCTTGGCTGAATTGCGCAAAGCTTGGCTCCGCAAGCAGTGGCACATGGCCCAAAAGCTCGTGGCATGTGTCTCTGCAAACCCAGATCAAGGGACAAGAATTCGTGGCACACACAGTCCTTCCAAGAAAATGGACACGTAATGAAAATGAAACAAATGGTCAATCGGTTCAATTTCAACTGTGCCACACATACACTTCCTGAAGTAAGGTTCAATCATGGACAAGAGTTTTAGACTTGGCTATGAAGTTAAAAGTTAAACACAGGACAAAGCAAAACTTTTGATTTTTTTTCTTTGTAAAGAGTCGGGTCAACAAGGGGTGGTAGGAGAGGCGGGATGGGGATAATGTGTGAAAATGGGGAGAGTATGGGGAATTGGAAATGGAAGGATAGTTTATTGGAAAAAAGTGAATGCTAGGGTAAAGGTAAGGGTATGGTGTGTGTGTGTGGGAGGAGGTGGAGGAGGGAGTGAGGAGTGGGTCTAATTTCCACAATTGTTCAAGTGTAGGGCCCAATTGACGACGTTTTAGAGTTAGACACGTGTAGAATCGCTAATCGTGTGATGATCACCTGCTTAAGGTTAGTCACGAATCGCTGAAGAGTGATTATCTAATGCGTGATCAAAACCTAATCGCAAGTACTGAACAAGTCAGGAGACGACGATGGTTCACGAGCGAGCGGTATTCAATGACAAAGGACGGACTATAACCGAAACAGGCCCAGACAGGCCAGGCCCAAAAATGTCAAAACGAAGATTACCGACCTTGAAATGAGATAGAAAATAATGTATAGTCAGTTATGAGGTAAGTTAGCTCCACAATACCGAAAATTCGGTTCAATTCTGACAACTTTGAAAATTTGACCTTTGTGACCTTCAAAGGTCAAAGGTCGAAGAATCAGAAATTTGTTGGAAAACTTGTATTTCATGATGTATGTGATAATATAAGATCATGTACGACAATTCACCCTATCAGGAAGCGAACAATGTAATAAAACCATCAAAAATCGACTTTTCTAAATTTCGTGACCTTGTGACCTTGACCTTGGGGCGAAAATGAAAAATCGAGCTTCGTGGGACTGGACACGTGACATTGGCCTAACCAAATACCGAAACCGCTGTCAGATTCCACCAAACCCCTCGGAGAAGATGTAGCTTGAAATCTATTATCCCTTAAAAAGACATCTTTTTCGGGCGTGGCTCCGCCCACAATAGGCGCAATACGCCCACTCCAGGCAGGACACAACTATATCATAATATCAACCTCCCACCCAAGTTTCATCAAGATCGGATGATATCATCGGGTAGTTATGCTGCGGACAGTCACACAGACAGACAGACAGACAGACAGACAGACAGACAGACAGACGCAGACACATGACGAATATAGTGGTCACTTGATAACTCGTGAACCAATAACTCGTGAACCAAAAAGAAACCAACTTTTACACATCGGTGAGGACATGTTTAAGGGTGCATTTACGGCCTTGAAGCAAGCATTTCCTGGCTTTTCATTGGTAGTTTACATGGGACGTTTGCATGGCACGCCCAAAGTGTTGCAAGGCTTTTCATTTGTAGTTTACATGGACGTTTGCATGACATGCCCAAAGTGTTGCAAGGCTTTTCATTTGTAGTTTACATGGACGTTTGCATGACATGCCCAAAGTGTTGCAAGGCTTTTCATTTGTAGTTTACATGGACGTTTGCATGACATGCCCAAAGTGTTGCAAGGCTTTTCATTTGTAGTTTACATGGACGTTTGCATGACACGCCCAAAGTGTTGCAAGGCTTTTCATTTGTAGTTTACATGGACGTTTGCATGACATGCCCAGAGTGTTGCAAGGCTTTTCATTTGTAGTTTACATGGACGTTTGCATGACACGCCCAAAGTGTTGCAAGGCTTTTCATTTGTAGTTTACATGGACGTTTGCATGACATGCCCAAAGTGTTGCAAGGCTTTTCATTTGTAGTTTACATGGACGTTTGCATGACACACCCAAAGTGTTGCAAGGCTTTTCATTTGTAGTTTACATGGACGTTTGCATGACATGCCCAGAGTGTTGCAAGGCTTTTCATTTGTAGTTTACATGGACGTTTGCATGACATGCCCAGAGTGTTGCAAGGCTTTTCATTTGTAGTTTACATGGACGTTTGCATGACATGCCCAAAGTGTTGCAAGGCTTTTCAATGGTAGTTTACATTGGGACGTTTGCATGACACGCCCAAAGTGTTGCAAGGCTTTTCATTTGTAGTTTACATGGACGTTTGCATGACATGCCCAAAGTGTTGCAAGGCTTTTCAGTTGTGGTTTACATGGACGTTTGCATGACATGCCCAAAGTGTTGCAAGGCTTTTCAATGGTGGTTTACATGGGACGTTTGCATGACACGCCCAAAGTGTTGCAAGGCTTTTCATTTGTAGTTTACATGGACGTTTGCATGACATGCCCAGAGTGTTGCAAGGCTTTTCATTTGTAGTTTACATGGACGTTTGCATGACATGCCCAAAGTGTTGCAAGGCTTTTCATTTGTAGTTTACATGGACGTTTGCATGACATGCCCAAAGTGTTGCAAGGCTTTTCATTGGTAGTTTACATGGGACGTTTGCATGACATGCCCAAAGTGTTGCAAGGCTTTTCATTTGTAGTTTACATGGACGTTTGCATGACATGCCCAAAGTGTTGCAAGGCTTTTCATTTGTAGTTTACATGGGACGTTTGCATGACACGCCCATAGGGTTGCATGGCTTTTCATTGGTAGTTTACATGGGACGTTTGCTTGACACGCCCATAGAGAGCGGGTGCTTCTCCGAAGAAAATGCACCAATTAGTTTTTTTGGGGGGGTTTTTTTTATACAAGAATGAGGCTCGTGTAAGAGCTAACATTAATCACACAAAAAAAATGGACACATAAAACAAAATAAAGGGAGCAGGAGACAAGATGTGGAGAGAGACGGAAGCACACAAATGCAACAGTAGAGAACAGGGACATCGGGAGATCTGTGGGAGGGAAAGGGCTTGGGGGGAGGAGGCATGGGAAGGGGGGGGGGGGAGGTATAAAACACATGGACACTGCTAGGACTTCCAGGAAAGAAGTCGGAATTTCAAAAAAGTGGATCTGAGATAAATTAACGGGGGTAGAAAAGATCAAGGTTTTGGATGGGGGAAGATAAGAGATGGTGGCGAACTGCTGCTTTAAAGACCTGGAGGGAGGAGTGGGATTGAAGTGAGTGAGTTTGTTCCAGAGGCGGGAGAAAAGAGGAATGAAAGAGTGAAGGTGAGCAGAGGGTCTTGATTTTGGCAGTTTAACCATGAGGGTTGCGTGACCTTGTGTGACCTGTTGGAATATTTGGGGGACAGAATATAGACAGAGATGGGGGAGCTAGGCTGGAGAGGAGTCGGTAGAAGACAGAAAGACCACCTACCTGCCTGCGGTGAGTGAGTGAAAGGCCCTCGGAGATAGCTTCGTAGCGGGAGATTCCAATGATTCTGAACGCTTTGGTTTCAACAGCGTGAATCCAAGCTAGGTGTGAGGCCGGAGCACCAGCCCAGATGGGAGAACAGTATTCCATTGAGCTGCGGATGAAAGCCTTGTATGTGGTGAGGAGCTCAGGTGTGCCAAGGAAGGACTGCACACGACGGAGGATGCGATGCGCAGTCGGCGACTGGCTTTGAAGACCAGCTTGGAAATGTGGTTTTCCCAAGAAAGATCCTGGTAGATCGTGAGACCCAAAAGCTTGAGTCACAGAACTTATTGGAGAGGATTGTTGAGAAAGTAGATGGGAGGGTTGTCCAGTCAGTCATTTCGGAGAGACATAGTGAGAGTGTAAGATTTGTCAGGATTGAAAGACATGTTCCACTTGTTTGACCAGTCTGTGATTTTGTCCAGGTCTGCAGAGAGCGAGGAGGCTGCAGACTGCCGATCTGAGGGATGAGGTATGGAGCGACAGAGAGGGAGACAGCTCTAATTTCCTGTTTAAAATTGAGGACCTCCATCCATTGTTGAGACAGCAGAAGCAGCATGTCCAGAGTAGAGTGACCTGGTCTGAATCCAAATTGATGATCAGCGATCAAGCCATTGGAGAAGAGGAAAGATTTGATATCCGAAGCAATGATGGATTCCATGACTTTGCTGATAATTGGGAGCAGGCTGATTGGTCTGTCATTGCAAGGATATGTTTTTGCACCTTTTTTGTGTAAAGCGGTAATGTTGGCTGATTTTCAAGCTGATGGTAGATGACCTTGAGCAAAAGAGAGGAAGAGAACAGAGAGAGTGTGTGAAAGAGCGGCAGAGCAGGCTTTTAGGACCAGTAGGCTGATGCCGTCTGGTCCATTTGCAGAATCAGAGTTGAGGTTTGACAGAAACTTCTCCACCTTGTCAGGATAGAAGGACACAGAGTCCAGGAGCAGCTGGGTATGACTGGGTACGGTGGGTACAGAGAGGGATGGGGTTGGGACATAAGATTTTGAGGCAAACACAGAGTTGAGGCAATCCGCTTTTTCACGTGCAGATTTCAGCTGTGTAGCCATTTGATGTAAGGGAGGGGATGGAGGGGGAACAAACACCAGAAATAGATTTGACCAAATGCCACCAGGATCTGGAGGATGGAGACAGATTTGAGAGTTCAGTCTTGAGAGTGGAGAGATATTGTTTACTGGCTCTCCTGAGGGTAGACACACACTTGTTCCGAGCTTTGTGAAAGGAAATGAGATTGCCTTCCTGATGGTGATTGGATGAGGCACAGTTTGGTGTTGTTTGAGGGGGGGGGGGGCAGAGCGAAGAAGACGGTTGTAGGAGATGGAGGTAAGAGTTGGAAGGGAGAGGAAGCAGGGAGGACGCTTTCAGGAGGAGGGGTGAGAGGGGAGAATTGGAGAAAAAAGGAGGGTGGGGAGATTTGAAGGGGAGGGGGGAGTTTTGAGGGGGAGGGGTGAGGGGAATTTAGGAGGGGAGGGTGAGGGGGGAGTTTGGGAGGGGAGGGGTGAGGGGGGAGTTCAGGAGGGGAGGGGTGAGGGGAGATTCGGAAGGGATGGGTGAAGGGAGTTCAGGAGGGGAGGGGAGGGGTGAGGAGGAGTTTAGGAGGGGAGGGGTGAGGAGGAGTTTAGGAGGGGAGGTGTGAGGGGTGGTTTAAGAGGGGAGGGGCAAGGGGGTAGATTTGAAAGGGAGGAGTGATGCGGGAGTTTAGGAGGGGAACGGTGAGGGGGGAATTTAGGAGGGGAAGGATGAGTTTGCATTTTAGAAAGTGTTGGACGATTAATGGGAAACAAACATTTATTGCAAAATGAGTTCGTGTGATTTTCGAGTCAGAGATCAATTTGAAAACGTTGGAGGAGGGGTGGAATGCAGGTGAGTTTAGGGAATGTAGAAAGGAAGAATTGTGAGAGGTTGAATTTTTATTTGAGATGAAGAGATTTGGTAAGCAACTCGAAAACAACATTTTAAAGAAGAAGAAGAAACGTGTGTTGTCATATACAACAGAATAAAACACTTCAGGGGAAAGTTTAAACATTTTTATACTAAACCGTGAAAATTATCTGGGGAAATTCCCTACATGAGGGCATGAAGGATTCCTAAGGGGGATTAAGGGTACCAGCACAGGTTCATAGCAGGAACAGTAGGATAGGAGATTAACAACCAGTAGAGCAGAGAACGAAGGAACAGGGAGGTGTATAAGCAATTGTGTTAGTACAGGAGGAGAGGCCTATTTTTTACATTCTTCGTTGATATTATTTTGAAGGTGAGGTGAAAGTGGATTAGAGGAAGGAGAAAGTTGAAGGAGTCTGGTGAAAACTAGAATTGAAAGGTTTTGGCTGGAGAGGATCAAATTATGAAGGAAGGAAAGAGAAAGAAACAGGTGGAGTGAAACACGTGGTCTCGATCGGTGGAGACAAAGTTACCAGTCGTGATTACAATTTCAGAAAGTTTGCCATAATTTGGTGGATGCCGCCATATCATGCCTTTGAGATGCCTGATTGGATCAAAAAGCATGTGGGTAACAATGAACCGAATCATGGAATTCTATGGAAGGTTGTAATATATTGTAAAACCTGCGACTCACGGTTCGGGAGTGTACAGTGGATCTGAGGAATGTCGTACATACTGCGTGCAATGGAATACACGAAACGCCAGACCTGCTAGGAAGTCTCGTGGAGACAAGTACCCAGCTACTGGGCGTATTGAAAATCCCGTTCGTTCTGTGAGCACAAATGGTGTCCACGCATCAAGTACCGGAAGAGAATATGAACACGTTCACAATATTCCATGAGATTAAATATATCAATGGAACAATGTAAACGTGATCCGAAACAGCTCGTGGGAGAAAATAAGTGGAGGTCTAAATGGCCGAATATGTTATCAGAATGGCACAAGCTGGAGAAAGAGGGACAAGGGGACTGGGAGGGGGAAGTCATTCTACCATTCATGGACAAAAGCGGAAACCCTCGAATTTTCAGAAGTTGAGCATATATGGCTGATCTGAGATGTTATTGGGCCTGGATAGGATCTGCAAATTGAGTTTTTATCGGATGCCCCCCAAGCCCTCACCAGTCTGAATGAATGAATGAATGGAAGGAAATAACGAGTGAGCAGTGTTGAGTAATGAACTAGAAGAGCACTCAGTAGAGAGAAAACCTCCACCTGGTTGGCCATATCAGTCAATGGTAAAGAATCACTGAAATTTTTTTTTCTTCTCATATCCGAATCCATATTCAGATCTTCACCAAAATCGTATCGAATAGTCTTTGTCAGACACGCAACCAGTCCACCAAATTTCGTCCAAATCCGTCCACAACTTTTTGAGATATCCTGCTATTTATCGTTTTTGGGCCTATCTCCCAATGGTGAAGAATCACTTAAAAAATTAAATAATTATCGTATCTGGATCCTGATCCGGATATTCACCAAAATCGAAGGGAATTGTCCTTGGCACAAACCCAACCTGTCCACCAAATTTCGTTCGAATCCATCCACAAGTTTTTGAAATATCGTACGATATATTGTTGTTGCCCGATCTCTCAATGGCGAAGAATCACTAAAAAAATTAAATAAATCTCATATCCAAATATACATTCAGATCTTCACCAAAATCGAATAGAATCGTCGTTGTCAGACACACAACCGGTCCACCAAGTGTCGTCCAAATCCGACCACAACTTTTTGAGATATTTTGTTCACAAACAGACAAACGGACAGACACGGGTGATAACATAACCTGCATGCACCTTTGGTGGAGGAGGTAATTAAATAATAATGACATGAATATAGCAAATACCTTTTAGAAAATGTGACACAACCTCCAGCTGAGGAATGCTTTCTTCTTGATACCCACAATGCTTCACCAGCAGTGGAAGGTTCTTCAGGTACTCACGACAAGCATGCGTCGGGTAAAGTTTGTTCAATTCTCGGTACACCGTTCCCCAGGTACGAATTTCCTCCGTCGTGTACTCGATACGTGGAATGGGTTGTCCCCTGGAGGGACAGAGCAAAGCAGCTCAAGCATCATTCATGGGCAGCAGAAGAAACGTGAACAAAAGAGAAAACGAAACTGTTCAAATCCACTCGGATCACAATGTTTCCCAAGCAAGGTGATTCGTCAAGGTGTGTGCCGTCCCTCGGATGCACGTGAAAATAGGTGTCTCGTTCCTGGATGTTCGAGATGCGCACGGTGTCCTTCGCGAAGAGCAGGCGACTTATCACCGGCACTCTGAACAAATTACAAATACCTGCCATAAATAGTACTAACGGCAAAGCACCCATTACAACACCTGTCAACCAACTGCTCGGACAGCACCTTTGGCTCTCTAACAGAGATTGGTACGTTACAATATGCTACTTTTCCCGCCCTCAAAGTCACAGCCATGTTGGAGCATCTTCGCTATTATCGTCTCCAAACAGTCGCCTCTCAAACCCGCACAGCTTCACACATCTTGGGAACGTCTTCATCTTCTTCACCTCATCTTGAGGTACAAGGTTTTCCATACCGACCTCATAATTAGGTACAAGACAAGCTGAACTTTGCAGAATGTACCAGTTCAGGGGTCCATCCCAGGATTTCAAGAAGGAGGAGGTGAAGACGGAGGGGGCACGACGCTATAGCGCCGAAGGGGGGGGGGGGGGGGGGGAGGTGGGTGGAGGGAGGGTTGAAGGTGGGTGGAGGGAGGGTTGAAGGTGGATGAAAGTGGGTGAACGTGGGTGAGGGGGGTCTGGGGGTCTGGGGATCTGGGGGGTCCGTCGGTCTGGGGTTCCTCCCCCAGGAAGTTTTTTTTAAATTGAACCCCAGAACCGTCATTTCGTGCGTTCTTGGAAGTTCGTGCGTTCAGTTCCTTGTTTTCCTCCCTGGTCCAACAGTTCAGCAGATTCCCGATGACTAATGGGGTCAAACACACGAACTGGTGAAGCGACTTGTTCAGCTGTTCCTTCTGCTATAAATTGATGAATTTTGTGTGTGTGCGTGTGCGTGTGTGTGCGTGTGTGTGCGTCTGTGTGTGTGCGTTTGTGTGTGGGTGTGTGCGTTTGTGTGTGGGTGTGTGCGTGTGTGTGTGGATGTGTGCGTGTGTGTGTGGGTGTGTGCGTGTGTGTGGGGGGGGGGGGGGGGGGGGAGTGTGTGTGTATTTGTGTGTGTGTGTGTGTGTGTGTGTGTGTGTGTGTGTGTGCGTGCATGTGCGTGTGTGTGCGTGTGCATGTGTGTGCGGGGGGGGGATGGGGGAGGGGGTGTATTTTTTTTTTTTTTTTGTATACAAGATCGAGGCTCGTGAAAGAGCTAACATTAATCACACAAAAAGACAAACCGACACACAAAACACAAAAAACAAGGGGAGCGGCAGCCAAGATGGGGAGAGAGGGGGAAGGACACAAACACAACATTTGAGAGCAGGGACATCGGGAGGACTTGGGGGGAGGTGGGAGAGGAATAAAACATATGAACACTGCAAGGACTCTGGGGTGAATTACCGGGGGTAGAAAAGATCAAGGTTTTGGATGGGGGAAGATAAGAGATGGTGGTGAACAGCTGTTTTAAAGACCTGGAGGGAGGAGTGGGATTGAAGGGAGTGGGGGAGTTTGTTCCAGAGGGGGGAGAAAAGAGGAATGAAGGAGTGAAGGTGAGCAGAGAGCCTAGACTTTGGTAGTTTAACCATAAGAGGGTTGCAGGCAGATCTTGTGCGACCTGAAGGAATATTGGGGGGACAGAGCACAGAGAGAGCTGGGGGAGCAAGGCCGGAGAGGAGTCGGTAGAAGACAGAAAGACCACCAAGCTGCCTGCGGTGAGTGAGTGAAAGGCCCTCGGCGTAGACTACATCGCAGGAGATTCCAATGATTCTGAAAGCTTTGGCCTCAACAGCGTCAAGCCGAGCAAGGTGTGGCAGGAGCACCAGCCCAGAGGGGGGAACAGTATTCCATTGAGCTGCGTATGAAAGCCTTGTATGTGGTGAGGAGCTCAGGTGTGCCAAGGAAGGACTTCGCACGACGGAGGATGCCCAGTCGGCGACTGGCTTTCGAGGCCAGCTTGGAAATGTGGTTTTCCCAGGAAAGATCATGGCAGATAGTGAGACCCAAAAGCTTGAGTGATAGAACTTCTTGGAGAGGATTATTCAGAAAGTAGATGGGAGGGTTGTCCAGTCGGTCTTTTCGGAGAGACATCGTAAGAGAGTGAGATTTGTCAGGATTGAAAGACATGTTCCACTTGATTGCCCAGTCTGTGATTTTGTCCAGGTCTGCAGAGAGTGAGGAGGCTGCAGACTGCCGATCTGAGGGATGAGGAATGGAGCGGCAGGAGCGGCAGAGAGTGGAGTCATCAGCAAAGAGATAGAGAGGATTTTCCAGAGAGTCGGAGAGGTCATTGATGAAGACCAGAAATAGCACAGGGCCCAGAACACTACCTTGGGGAACTCCAGCCAGAACAGGAGGGAAGATGAGAGATCTTCAACAACATTTGTGTGTGTGTGTGTGTGTGTGTGTGTGTGTGTGTGTGTGTGTGTGTGTGTCTGCGTGTGTGTGCATGTGTATGTGTGTGTGCGTGTGCACGTGTGGGGGGTGGGGGTGTGTGTATGTGTGTGTGTACTTGGGGGGGGGGGGGTGCGTGTATGTGTGTGTGTGTGTGTGTGTGTGTGCGGCATGTTTATTGTGTCGTTCTACTGTAGCTTTCTGATATGGAATTTCTGATTTGTGTCCTTTTACCAAAATGATTGTTATGATCTCTTGAGTTAATTAGGCTAATTAACTACAACTAAGGCCACATAAAAATAAAAAGTTGTTGTGCGTCCTTTTTTCTCAAAAGTTCGGGTAGGGAGGGAGGTTTTTATTTTTATTTTTTATATTTTTTTCCTACTTCCCATTGAGTTTTGTTGACATGGAAAAATATGAAATAAAGACTCCTTTCTCCTCAAAATGATTTTATTTCTTCATTCATCGGGTTCCATCCTGTGATCCGTGGCCGTGACTGCAGCCAACGCAAATTTGAGAAATGAGCCAAGAGTCTTTGTCACATCAGAAACTTTGCAGGTTGGTGAAACTTTCGTCATGTCAGTTTTACTGGGGCCGGCGAATACTTTGACAAAAGTACCGCGTGTATCGTCAGGCAATGGCTCCCTATCCCCATCATACTTGCCGTCTGAGAACTCTGCATAGAAGTCCGAGATTGTAACATCCAACTCGATATCGCACGCAAACCAGTCCTTCACCGTCTTGGAAGAGCCCTCACGGGCTATCGATGCGATCACAATGGGCATTTCAAGCCGATTCTAGCACGAATCGATACAGATTTCAGCGGGAAAAATCTCACACAATGGCCGCCATGAATGGCCAACGTAAAATGGGTGAAGTTGCCCGAGGCACTCGCGACGCTCTGCGCAGCACGCACTGCGCAGCATGCGGTGCAGAACGGCGGCAAATTTGAATGTGAAAAGATCGTTTTTTATGATTTTTTTTCAAAATTAAAAATTAAAAAAGTTTCGGGTCGGGTGTGTTTCGTAGGGTCGGGTGTGTTTCGTAGGGTCGGGTGTGTTTCGTAGGGTCGGGTGTGTTTCGTAGGGTCGGGTGTGTTTCGTAGGGTCGGGTGTGTTTCGTAGGGTCGGGTGTGTTTCGTAGGGTCGGGTGTGTTTCGTAGGGTCGGGTGTGTTTCGTAGGGTCGGGTGTGTTTCGTAGGGTCGGGTGTGTTTCGTAGGGTCGGGTGTGTTTCGTAGGGTCGGGTGTGTTTCGTAGGGTCGGGTGTGTTTCGTAGGGTCGGGTGTGTTTCGTAGGGTCGGGTGTGTTCCGTAGGGTCGGGTGTGTTCCGTAGGGTCGGGTGTGTTCCGTAGGGTCGGGTGTGTTTCGTAGGGTCGGGTGTGTTTCGTAGGGTCGGGTGTGTTCCGTAGGGTCGGGTGTGTTTCGTAGGGTCGGGTGTGTTTCGTAGGGTCGGGTGTGTTTCGTAGGGTCGGGTGTGTTTCGTAGGGTCGGGTGTGTTCCGTAGGGTCGGGTGTGTTTTGTAGGGTCGGGTGTGTTTCGTAGGGTCGGGTGTGTTTCGTACGGTCGGGTGTGTTTCGTAGGGTCGGGTGTGTTTCGTAGGGTCGGGTGTGTTTCGTAGGGTCGGGTGTGTTTCGTAGGGTCGGGTGTGTTTCGTAGGGTCGGGTGTGTTTCGTAGGGTCGGGTGTGTTTCGTAGGGTCGGGTGTGTTTCGTAGGGTCGGGTGTGTTTCGTAGGGTCGGGTGTGTTTCGTAGGGTCGGGCGGGGACGATCAACAACTCTTTCTTTTTATCTGGCCTAATCTGGAAGAATTCCCGTGACGAAACTTATGTGACGAAAGCATGGTTTCTTCCCGTGACGAAACGTATGTGACGAAAGCATGGTTTCTTCCCGTCACATTTGGAGGGTTTTATAATAAAGCGAGCCGGTGATGGGATTGTGATCAAACGGGGTAAAAATGAGATGTTGTGACGAAAGTTTGTTCATGGCATAAAAAATCTAGGTCTATGGGGGTCTACTGGGGGTCAATCTGGGTCCAGGTTTGACCTCCTCCCCCTCAGCCCTCTATCACTTCTGCCCCCCCCCCCCCTCCACCTCCCCAAAATAGGTATTTGTTGTTTGTTTGTTTAAAGTCTTATGATTATGTTAGTGTGATTCTAGATGCTGCCCAGTCTCCTCTCTCGAATGATCCTGAACATGTGAATCATAAAACAAACACAAATTGCCATGACATGCAAACATAGCTCCAGCATACCACAACTTACCCTGAAAGGAAAGGCCTTACCATCGATAGGACAAGCCAATGTCTGCAAAGTACTTCCGGCGCTCCCGATAAACGTTGTCCTTGAATCCCTGTGGTATAAATTGCTCATGGTCAATTCCCAACGAATACTCCATGAAACACAAGCCACGATGTCCGTTGTCGAAAGGAACCGTGGTCAATTTCCTCACCGGATGGTCGGCATCGAGTTCTGTTCCATACATGAGGACCCGCTTTGCTGAGTAATCGAGATCAGAGATCTTCTTTGGAAACCAAGGTACGTTATCCTGAGCTGGAGGAACCATCAGCATTAATAAAGGAATAAAAATCAACACAACCTGGCAGTGAAAAAAGTACTTAATGATGCAAACGGATGAAAATGTTTAAAGAGCAATTAAATAAAAGAAACAACAATGGTTAAAACAACAGCAAACCACAATAATTGAGGCTGTGGAGGCCCAAACTCGGAACATCAACGGCAAATCCTGTTAAGGACCTCCAGGGTCTGCTCCTCCCTTGTTTGGTCCAGGGTCTGCTCCTCCCTTGTTTGGTCCAGGGCCTGCTCCTCCCTTGTTTGGTCCAGGGTCTGCTCCTCCTTTGTTTATTCCGGGGTCTGGGTCTGCTCCTCCCTTGTTTGGTCCAGGGTCTGCTCCTCCGTTGTTTGGTCCAGGGTCTGCTCCTTCGTTGTTTAGTCCAGGGTCTGCCCCTCCCTCCTCCCTTTAGAAATAAAGCAACTCCAGTACACGAACTACCTCTCGGATGATGAAACCTTCACTCGGTTACCACATAACTGTGATACGCTCTTCATCGAGGATGACAATGCTCTCTTACACGCACTCACGGTTCTTCCTCCGACTTTCAAGATCATCAGATTGAAATTTCTGGATCAAATGAGCAACAAACGCCGTGTGATTTTCTCAACAGATATGTATTTTGTAAACATTCTTAAGAGTCATGAAAGGCTTCGTTGTGGCTGCTGTGACAAGTTGCTTCTGGAGCCATAAATACTCGGAAAAATAAAATGAATTCGTCCTTATCCCACACCCAACCTGTCGACCAAGTTTTGTCCAAATTCGTCCCCAACTTTTTGAGATATCGTGCTATACTGCATATCGTTGCATATCGCATATCGTGCTATACTGCATATCGTTGCATATCGCATATCGTGCTATACTGCTCCTCCCCCATCCAAAACCTTGATCTTTTCTACCCCCGCTAATTTCGGTCCCCTTGTGTTTTATACCTCTCCCCCCCCCCCCCCCCCCCCCAAGCCCTCTCCCTCTCACACTTCTCCCTGCTCTCAAATGTTGTGGTTGTGTGCTTCCCCTTCTCTCCCCATCTTGTATTCCGCTCCCACTTTTTGTATATTTTGTTTGTCTGGTTGACTTGTTTGTGAAATAAATGTTAGCTCTTTCACGAGCCACGATTCAGTATACAAAAAAAATTCAAAAAAATAATAATAATCGTTTTTAGCCCTATCTCTATAGTGAAGAATCACTTTACTAAAAACTTCGAGTGTCAGGATCTTCACTAAAGTTGAATCATTTTGTCCTTGTGTCACACCCAACCTGTCCAACAAATTTCATTCAAATCTGTCCACAACATTTTGAGATGTCCTGTTCACAAACAGACAGACAGACAGGGGTGAAAACATAACATCGTCCACCTTCTGTGGCAGAGGTAATTAGTGAAATACAACGTAATGGTAAAAATATTGTTGCGGTTTTGAGAACCCCTCACTTTGTAAATACTTGTAAATAATATTCCATCATTTAAAAGGTTAAAGGTCGCACCCATAGGTAGTTCATATGCAACACGTAGGACACCATAGGAACTTTAGTTATTTCCTTATTATGTGTCAGATAAGGCTGTGTTCCCAAAAGTTGAATCTGCGTTGCATTAATCAAATAAGATAGGCCCCATTCGCTTCCTTTCCAATCTCTCTCTCCCAATTCTATTACGCGTCTCTGCTTGCCAGCAGCGTTCGCTGCATTGAGCCTTCGCCAATGCCTTAGCGCTCACCCCAAACGCCATTGAACATGCGATTTCCGGCCGAGGAAAAAGGGGGAAGGACACGAGAACGAGGTGTGGCCCTGTCAACGAGCCGTCAAGGGCGGAGCCGGTGAGCCCTCGCCAACCAATCAGGGCTGAGGTGAGCTCGCTGGCGGGCATGGTTTCAAAGTGCGCGCATTGATCTCAAAGCGCATTATATAAGCGCAAGCGCCAAGCCCTTTTACGGACTGCGCCACGGACTGCTTATTGTAATGGATTGCACAGGGGACCATCGATTGTAACAGACTTCATGTGGGGGACTTCATTCGGCGGCCTCCTTTTGCAAGGAGTTGAAGGACTGCATGCAAGAAGAACTGCGTGAGGGTGCCCCTTTGATACGAACTGCCTTGTTGAGACGAACATTAATAGAGAGAGAGAGAGCGTTGGCGCGCTATACGGTTATCCCGTGCATAGCATCCCAGCCCCCCCCCCTATATATCTGTAAGGTCCGCTCATGGTCAACGACACGCGGCGCGCTGCCGGCCTGCATCCATCACCACCACGGCACGAGTCGGGACCGGATGCGGAGCCTGACCATCTGCCTGGACCTTCCTCCCCTACCACTACAATTCCGTGTGAGTGTATCTGTTTGTCCTGGGGTTATAAGGTAAGACCGTATAGATAAGACTGCCCTGTGTCCTTTTGTTTCTTCTTCCTCCTGTATATTCCTTTCGTTTCCTCTTTGGTTTGTTAATAAATGTACCTTGTTCTTTCTTGGTTTTTCACTAATCCGATCGCCTCCGTCCTTTCTTTCAATGGAGTACCTGTGGCACGATTTGGAAACCGCTCACGATTGGGTTAGTCTTTGTTAATGGCTCAGGCCGCGGATTGCTAACCGCTCGGCAATTTCCATCTTATCCGTGGTTCGAGCGGGAGTTATTTCCCTGCTTTGGTCGGGTTAGTAAGTAGGTATTTGGGACTTCATTAACCAATCACCCTAGCTAATTCCGACCTGAAGGAGCGTCATAGCTTCCAGGATTGGGGGACGGCCAGCTTAAAAAACAAGGGGATTAACCCCCCCCCCCCCTTGATAAGGGGAGAGCCGACCCCCGAATCCGCAACAATATTATTAATGAGATATTTATATAAATACATTATTTATTTATTTGTATATTATATACAAGGCCTTCAGAAAGTATTCACACCCCTTGAATATTTCACGTTTTGTTGAAATTTTTACAAAATAATTAAAAATGAAATACAAAAAAAATCTAATTTCCATAAGTATTCAACCCTCTCACGATAGAGAAAGGGCTATAAACGAGTCAATACTTCATAGAAGCACCTTTGGTAGCGATTACAACTTTGAATCTTCTTTGGTATGTCTGTATCAGCTTTGCATAACTGGATTTGGTGAGTTTCTCCCATTCTTCTTTGCAGATCTGCTCAAGCTCCGTCAAGTTGGGTGGGGAGCATCGGTGAACAGCAATCTTCAAGTTTTTCCCACAGATTTATCAATGGGCTTCAAGTCTGGGATTCCTTTGTAATGACGCTAAACTTTGTAACTAAAACAAGCCAGTTCCCTCGTAACAACGCGTGGTGAGGCGAGCGAAGCGAGCAGAGCCAAGCTAACATATATATATATATATATATATATATATATATATATATGTATGTATATACATATATATATACATATATCTATATATATATATATATATATATATATATATATATATATATATATATATATATATATATATATATATATATATGTATATGTATATACAGTCATGTGAAAAAGTAAGTACACCCCATGTAAAGTTTTGACTTTTTCAACATATTTCAACATACAGCTATTTGATCTTCATTTCAACAATATTGATAGATAAAGGTGATATAATATAACAAATATCATGAAACATTTACATTTTGTAGTCCATTGTATAATTTAAATAAACATAAATGCAAATTTCGCATGTGGAAAAAGTAAGTACACCCTTCGCTCTAATAGGTGGTATTGCCCCTTTTGGCAGAAACAACCTCAAGTAGGCGTTTCTTCTAACTGCCTACCAGTCTCTGACATCGACTGGGAGAAATTTTTGCCCACTCCTCCATGCAGAATTATTTCAGCTGTGCGATGTTTGAGGGGTTTCTTGCATGCACAGCTCGTTTCAAATCCCCCCACAACATCTCGATGGGATTTAGATACGCGCTTTGACTTGGCCATTCCAGAACCCTCCATTTCTTTCTTTTCAGCCATTCCTTGGTGGATTTACTGATATGTTTAGGGTCATTGTCATGTTGCAAGGTCCACCTTCGGTTGAGCTTCAACTTTCCAACAGATGGCCTCACATTATCCTCAAGCACCCTCTGGTACAATGAAGAATTCATAGTGGATTCTATGATGGTGAGCTGACCAGGCCCTGATGCAGCAAAGCTGCCCCAAACCATAATTTTTCCACCACCATGCTTTACAGTTGGTATCAGGTTCTTGTGGTCAAATGCTGTCTTTGGTTTTCACCAAACATGTCTTCTGGTACTGTGGCCAAATAGCTCCACCTTTGACTCATATGTCCAGAGCACATTGTTCCAGAAGTGCTGGTCTTTGCCTAGGTGTTCATTGGCAAACTTTAGTCTTGCCCTGATGTTCTTTCTGGACAGCAAAGGTTTCCTCCCGGCACACCTCCCATGTAGATCAAATTTGTGCAGCCTCTTTCTAATGGTAGACTCGTGCACCTTGACATCAGCAGTGGCAAGAGCTTCCTGTAGGTCCCGTGATGACATTCTGTGGTTCATAGAGACTTCCTGCAGCATCTTGCAGTCTGCTCGCGGGCTGAACTTGCTGGGGCACCCTGGCCTGAACAAGTTGGCAGTTGGTTGGAATCTTCTCCACTTCTAGATGATCTTCCGGACAGTCGAATGATTGATTTCAAATTGTTTGGAGATCTTTTTAAATCCCTTCCCAGACTCGTAGGCATCTATAACCTTCTTTCTGAAGGCCTCAGAGAGCTCTTTTAATCTAGGCATGGTGACGCCGCACACTTCAACAACAAAGAGCAAACCAAACTAAATGTCTGAGGTTTAAATAAGACAGGTTCCTCCAAGATCCTCTCTAACGATGTTCTAATCATTTGCACTTGAGCTGGTGCACCTGATTCTAATTTTAGGTATTTGAAGTAGTGATAAATGTAGTGGTGTACTTACTTTTTCCACATGCGAAATTTGCATTTATGTTTATTTAAATTATATAATGGACTACAAAATGTAAATGTTTCATCATATATGTTATATTATATCACCTTTATCTATCAATATTGTTGAAATGAAGATCAAATAGCTGTATGTTAAAATATGTTGAAAAAGTCAAAACTTTACATGGGGTGTACTTACTTTTTCACGTGACTGTATATATATATATGTATATATATATGTATATATATATATATATATATATATATATATATATATATATATATATATATATACTAGCAGAAGTACCCGGCATTACCGGGCGGGGGAGGGGGAAGGGGAGGGGAGGGGAACGGGGGGGGAGCGAGCCCCTTGGTAAAGCGAGCGATTTTTTTTTTTCATAGCGTCATAGCGTCATAGCGTTCATAGCGTTTCATAGCGTCATAGCGATTTTTTTTTTCATAGCGTCATAGCGTCATATCGTTCATAGCGTTCATAGCTTCATAGCGTTTCATAGCGTCATAGCGTCATATCGTTCATAGCGTCATCGCGTTCATAGCGTTTCATAGCGTCATAGTGATTTTTTTTTTCATAGTATCATAGCGTCATATCGTACATAGCTTCATAGCATTTCAAAGCGTCATAGCGTCATAGCGTCATCGCGTTATCGCGATTTTTTTTTTCATAGCGTCATAGCGTCATATCGTTCATAGCGTCATAGCGTTCATAGCATCATAGCGTCATCACGTGATCGCTCTGAGCGAATCAGCGCCCACCTGCTCTGATTCCATTGATTCCGTGCGCTGAAATGCGCTGAGGTAAATATGAATAAAAAATATGGATCGTCAAATATTTTGAGTTCGGCCATGTTCGTCCCAGGCTCAATGGCCATGTCTGTGCCAAATATCAAGCACGTAAGCCTCTCCGTTTAGGAGTCTATCGGTAACATTACACACACACACACACACACACACACACACACACACACACACACACACTGTGTTTTATATATATATATATATATATATATATATATATATATATATATATATATATATATATGTATATATATATATATATATATATATATATATATATATATATATATATATATATATATATATATATATGTATATATATATATGTATATATATATATGTATATATATGTATATATATATATATATATATATATGTATATATATATATATGTATATATATATATGTATATATATATATATATATATATATATATATATGTATATATATATATATATATATAGATAGATATTGTTACATGCTCCTCCCCAAACCCCGGCCTTGGTGTACCTCCGAGCCTCGAAAGGAGTCACGGCAGAAAGATGTGCTATTATGTGTGTGTCTCAATGACCAATGGTGGAACCACACCAAGCAATTGATACAAAACCAATTATTGTATTCAAACTCACACAATAATAACACTTAACGCAAGTACAAGGAAACTCTCACTTGCACATCATAAACTATACAAATCCTATGATGGTACCACTAATATTTCCTTAATCAATAACGCACAGTACTCCAACATGAGTGAACTGAAAGATTCCCCAAAGTCACGGTGTCACGACACAAGGCCAAAGTCGATCGCCGCTCGGGCGATCACACAAAAAGGTCATACTGAGACCTGAACCCAGGTCGGTCGACAGTCAAAGCTGCAGAAGAGCCGCTTGGTGAGAGGTCTGGCCGAAGTCGGTCTGGTAATGGTTCACCCTAAAGGTGAATGGAAACTCACCCCTTCCATTTACCCGACAATGAAGCTGACAAGAACAATCAGCGGTTCCCACACTGAGGTCGCTCCGGGAAAACCCACGACACACACGTGGAACCGGGTGAAGGGCTGGTGCGAGGTCAAATGGCAGACCGGCCGATAATGGAGGCGTCAGCTTGCTCTCCAACGATGATTCGCTCTCGGAATCAAAACCCATCACGCAGGTTCATTTGCCACAGCAATAACGACTCTGTCACGGGAATCGCTTTCCCGGGGAAACCAACATTCGCTCGTGACCAATGTCCACAAGGTCCGCTCACCACCACGAAGCAGATAAGCCTTTCTTCTTCGATCTCTCTCGATCCTATCGCCCACCTCTTCTTCTTCTTCTTCCGGTTTCTTCTTCACCGATTTCGTTTTTCTTCTGAAACACTATTTTTTACCTTTGAAGACAGTTAACTCCATTTCACACCGAAACCGTAGTCAACCTACCAATCAACCTATGGCTGATCAACTCACGTGAGCAACAAAAACTAATATTCCCCAGAAGAAAGCAACAAAACTTCCAAACAACCTGCAGGAATTGTCAAAGTTAGTTCACTCTGGATGAAGCATCGGCAACGACATTGTCCCTGCCCTTTACATGCCCAATTTCCAAGTTGAACTCCTGCAAAGACAAACTCCATCTCATCAACCTCTGATTTTTATTTTTCATTTTTTGAATGAAGGTTAAGGGGTTGTGATCAGTGAAGACTTTTAACTCTGGATTTTCTTGCACCCCGACTACAGGCACGACAGGTGAGACAGCAATAACGACTCTGTCACGGGAATCCCTTTCCCGGGGAAACCAAACCAAAAAATTCTTCAAGTAGATGAAAACCACAAAGACGGAAGTGACGAATCCGCAACAATAAATAAATATATATATATATATATATAATTGCGGTTTTGTGTTTTTATAATAAAGGTTAATTCCCCTCCTAGTTTAGTTACACTACAACATGTAGCCTCGTTTAAGCTCAGTTATTTCTTCGTAAATGTAAGCGTAGACCTTTCCTGTGTTTAGTTTTGCGTTGAGTAGGATAATGAAAATTAGGTCCTTTACGATGCCTCCATGCTTTTGGTTTTGGCGCGAAATACCACGAGGCCGGCCTGAACAATTCGCTCAAGGCCAAAGGAAGGCGGAGGAGGAGCCGACGGTAAGCGTGAGCCGCCAATCAGGGCTCGAGGGGAGAGACTTACCACTGCGGAAAAAGGCGGGGTTTGGAACATTCGAGTCGGGCTAGGACGGGACGATATAACCCTGTGCCCAGAGCCCCTGCCTCAGTTCAGTTATGAGAGTGGCGCAGCCCATGAGTTATGAGTCGGGGTCCTCAGTTCAGTTATGAGAAGGGATGCGCTGAGTTCAGTTCAGTTATGAGAGTGGCGCAGCCCATGAGATATGAGTGGAGTTGAGCTGGAGTCAGATCCCTGAGGAGGGCAGGCGAGTTGCGCAGCCCAAGAGACGAGTTACGAATTGGAGTTGTGAGACCGGAGCGCTCAGTTGTATTAATCGCGCTGTGAAAGACAGCCGTGCCAGGCCACAGACGCGCATATTTTCCCGTCTGCCTGCCTTTACCGAGATACGCACCGCGAGGATTTTCCTGTCTGCCTGCCTGCCTTCGCCGGGATACGTGCTGTGACCGCCAGAGGGCCACGCCGGGCGAGCTGTTCCTGGAGCGACCAAAGCCGGCGCGTTCGGCGCGTGAACATTCTTCCTTCATCTCCCTGTGTGTGTAAGTGGGCCCATTGTCTGGGGAAAAGGTTACGACTGCTTAAGACTGCCCTGTGTCTCTTCTTCTTCTAAACCATTGTACATAGTGTTATAAATCTGTTCTTCCTTTGACTCGACCGTTTCGTCCCTTCCATCATTGACTTAGCATGGTACAAATTAAATTGCTCTGATCGGGTTCCATAAGCAAGGTAACAGCATGGGTCACGAGGTACGCCATCTGCTCGGGTGTACTCCATTACGCGTGGTTCGTGCGAGACTCGATCCCCGCTTCCGCTGCGGCGTGGGTACTTAAGGTACGTGCAAAATTGTCCCGAGACCCTTTTCCACGTATGCCCGGAAGTGGCGACTCAGTCTCGCGGTTCGAAGACCCAAGGAGATAAAGGGGCTTAATCTCCCCTTTGTAAGGGAACGGGCTTCGCAAAACCGCAACAATTTGGTGTCTGGGAGTGGGATATTTGGACCTGGAGTGCGCTTCACGCACTCGAAATTACGAGCGAATGAAATTTAGTTGTTAAATCCAAATTATATTCGTACCATGGCTGGCCAAGGCGGTCGAATGCCGGTGGGGGTAGATGATGAGGAGGAATGGATGACCCAGGACCAGGAGAGACAGTTGGTAGTGGAGGAAGCCGAAGAGGGGGCGGTAGCTGGCGAAGAAAATGGCGGCGCCTCACACGTGGCGGTGAGAGCCGAGCCCGTGGTGCCAGCGGGTTTGGACCTGTACTTACTCGTAAATCAACTACGAGCATCCATGGAAATGCTGGGTGGCCAAATGGGGGAAATGAAAAATGAATTGGAACACAAGATGGACGCCCAAAGTGACAAATTCACCTGGGAATTGGAAGAAACAGGGGAGGACATTGGACGCATGTTGAGCGGGAAGGTCGTGGTGGCGCACGACGAGGTGAAGCAGGGTGAGGAACGCGTGAGGAGCGAGCCTGAGCAAAGGACAGCCAAGTTGACCGGGGATATGGAAATCGCGACGCGGGGTGTAGAAGAGCCGACGGTTGCCGAATTGGACAAAGAAACTTCATGGGCGCCAACGATTGTCGAGGTAGAAAAAGAGATAATTGGAATTAAAGAAATGATTGGGGCCGAAGAGACGGTAGAAACGGGGAACAAATCGCGGGAGAAAGTAATGGAATCCACACAAAGTCTGCATTTGCACCGTGATTCCGGGCTTGCTAATGAAATGGAAAGTTTGCAGGTGCAGCCGGAGAAGGAGGTCCCCAAGGTGAGTGGAAAAAATGGCGTGAACGTGTTTGGCGCGAACGGGTTTTTGGCGTGCTTGGGACAGAGACGAGCCCCGGGCATTCGCGGAAGGTCCATTGTGCAGTGTACGAGAGGGTGTGTTACGAAGTATGAGAGAGAGTGTGCGCTGAAGCGTGAGCGAGAAAAGTGGGCACCAGGGTGTGCGGTGATTGAGTGTTTTATGGAGTGTGTAACGGGAGAGTGTGTTACAGAGTGTGTGCAGGAGTGCACACCAGAGCATGTTGCAGAGTGTGGGCAGGAGTGCACACCCGAGGGTTTATGGAGTGTGTAACGGGAGAGTGCACACCCGAGAGTGTAGAAAGAGAGTGTGCTATGACCGAGTGTGTTACAGAGTGTGAGGGAGAATGCACACCGGACTGTATGCAGGAAGAGTATGCAACGGAGTGTGTGGAAGGTACGAGTGTGCCTGGGTGGTGTGCACCTGAGTGTGTTAGAGAAGGGTGTGCACAGGAGAGTGCGATAACGGGATGTGTGAGAGGCGTGTGTGTGTGCCTGGGTGTGCAATAGCGGAGAGTGTGGGAGGTGCGGGGACGCCTGGGTGTGCGAGTGCGGAGTGCGTCATGAGTAGTGAGGACGCGGCTCAAGCATTGACACCGACCGGGGTAGCGTTTAGTGGGACGGATAGCAGATGTGCAGTGGTGAGTGGTGTGCAGCAGGGACTGGCGGGGATCGGTGCCGCGGCGGTCCCACAGGACCGGTGTGCATGATTTGTGCCGCCCCCACACTGTTTGTGCCGGCCCCCGCACTGTATGGTTGGTGCCGTGCCGTGGCAGCAAAGGCATTCGGCGAGGTTCAAGGGGAGGTAGGGGTTTTCGAAGTCGCGCACCTTGGCGGGTGCGGTGCTCCGACCGTGGCCGGTTGGGTCATCATGCATGGGACCACGAGGCCCCGCACAGAGATGGAGCTCTGAACCTCGGCCCATCCATGCCTCCCCCTTTGGATCGAAAATACCGGATGGAAACCACATACAGGAGACAAACCACCCGCATGGATCGCTCGGCCCTTCGAGGCCGAGCCATGACAGCGTATTTCCAAACGAAGAGGCTCGTAGCGCAATGGACTCCGAGAGTAGTTGACCCCACGTGGGAGAATGGTAGTAACACCATTCCTCACATGACCAGGGCCCATGAGCATTAGTTTAGGGGGATGGCAGTGATAGGCACATGGGGGTGAGAGCAATGGTTACCTCCATGGGGCAACGAAGCTAGCCGAGGGAGGGCTAGGATAATGTTAGGGAATTAGAAGACAGTAGAGACAAGATTTAAGCAGTGACACCTGGACTGTAGAGGAGACGTAGGTAGCTTAGGTGTATGATAAAGAAAAGGGAGTGCATAGTTTAAAGGGACGACGGGGAAGCATGAGTTTTCGGGGAAGTAGTCAGCTAGATGATGCTGTGTGTGTGAGGAATTGTGTTGAAGACAAAAGAAATTGCGGTTGAGGTGTGTGAGCACAAAAGGTGTGTGAGATAAAAGGTGTGCGAATTTGGTGTGTGAGAAAAAATGTGCGTGAGATAAATGGTGTGTGAATAAGTGGTGTGGAATGCTTGGTGTGGAATAAAAGGTGTGGAATGCATGATGAGAAGGAGTGAATGGGGGGAGGTGGAACCCATTCACGGACGCCCGGGAAGCGCGTCTGTCGTTCCTCTTCCTGGCATTAATCCAAATTGCATTTCGTCGATCCTCACTTTCTTCCTTATCCTCCTCTCCAACACCCTTTCCAATACCTTCATTCCATGCTCCAATAACTTTATCGCTCGGTACGAGCCACACTCCAGAGGGTCATCTTTCCCTTTGTATAGAGGGACGAGGGTACTCAGTTCCCAATCCACTGGAATGCGGCCTTCTTTCACCACCAGATTACAGATCTCTGTCATTCTCTTCACACACCAACTTCCTGCTGCCTTCAACATATTTCCCACAACTCCCGTCGGTCCTCCCGCTTTTCCACTCTTCATTGCTTTTATCGCTTCCTCAACTTCCTTCTCAGTTATCTTCTCTGCCGGTCCTAAAACTGGGGTACTCTCTATGTTGCCATCCCATTCATTCTCTGTATTCAACAGCATTTCCATATATCTTTTCCATCTTCCTTTAATTCCATCTGGGTCGACAACGATTTGTCCCACTTCATCCTTCAAGCAACTCACCCCCATCACATCACACCTCTCTTTCGCTATGTGCTTTGCAATCCTGAATACTGCTTTCTGACCCTCTTCCGAATCCAAGCGTTCTCCGAACATTTTCCTACATGCCTCCTGCGCCTTTGCTCCCTCTTTCTTTGCAGCCTTCCTGGCTGCCTTATAACTATCATGCCCTGCTGTTTCTGCTCCCGTACCCTTCGCCTTCTGCCACTCCTTGAACTTCTTCCTCTTCTCGTCAATCCTCTTTCCAACTTCATCATCCCACCACCATGTTTCCGAGTGCCTCGGTGGTCCTTTTGTCCATCCACATACCTCACCAACGGCTCCCAACAGACTAGCTTTCATTGACATCCAACCACTTTCAAGCTCAACCACATCAGCCTCTACCCTACTCAGCCTCTCTTTTAATGCCTCCCTTACTGTCACCTCTTTCAACCTCCACACCTTCATTCTCGGTTGGTACTTCACCCGCCGAGCTCTCCTCGCACCTTTCACCCTTATGTCGCAGACAACCAAGTGGTGCTGTGAAACAGCCTCCTCCCCCGGGATCACCTTTGTGTCCCGGAGGTGCCCCCTATCTCGCCTACGCACCATCAGGTAGTCAACGGTTGTCGTCGACCCACCTGACGTGTATGTAACAAGCTTATCATCCTCTTTCTGGAACGGAGTATTACAAATCAACAAATCAGCTCCATCAGCAAACTCCAAAATCCTTTCACCTTCTCCATTTCTCACACCATATCCGTAACCCCCATGAACTCCCTCAAAACCATCCATACTCCTTCCCACATGTCCATTCAGGTCTCCTCCCACCACAACAACCTCCTCATCTTTCACGTTTTCCATCAGCTTCTCTATCGCACACCAGAACGTGTCCTTCTCTTCATCGCTTCGACCAACCTGTGGAGCATATCCCGAGATGACGTTCACCAAGAGCTTTCCAATCATCATTTTCACCATCATCAACCTATCACTCACTCTAGTCACACTCACCACACTGTCTAAAAACTCCTCAGAAAACAGGACACCAACACCATTCACGCCCTCCGGGCACCCTTGCCACACAAACTTGTATTTCTGTCCCTGCCTGCCCTTCACCATTCTCACACCACTTCCCTTCCATCTCGTCTCTTGCACATAACATATGTCCACTCTTCTTCTGACCAATACTTCCACCACTTCTCCTGATCTCCCTGTCATTGTCCCTACATTCCATGTCCCAAACCTCAGAAACCGATCTCCACTTCGGGCTGCACCCTGCCCATATGTAGTTGTAATTGTCATGGTTCTCTTTTTGAGGCAATGTTTTTATGGCCGGATGCCCCTCCTGACGCCAACCCTCTTAGTCGTCTCTTACGACACGCAGGGATACGGTGTACCTATTCTGACCGGGGTACACACTGGGAAACGTTAAAAACATGGAAATTCTGGGGGGGGGGGGGGGGGGGGGAGGCGGCGTCAGCATCACGGCTGCGGTTTAAACATATTCCAACAATATCCAAACAGAATCATGAAAACCATGAAAAACAATCTGGGAAAAGTCTCCAAGCGAGAACATGGATTTGAGAAAGAAGAAGCAGAGGCGGAAGAAAAACGAGATACAGGGGGCGGGGCACAAGTCGAGACGAGGAGGAGAGCGAACAAGCACGTGTCCGGGAGGAGAAAAAGAATCAATATAGAATTCTTTGTCTATCCGTTTGCCCTGTTTTTAAAAACGCCGGACAAAGGGTAAGATGCCTGCGAGAGGCAGGGGGGAGAAAAGAAAATCAAGGAAACAAGCAAATACTATGAAGGAAAGAACTTACACTCACAAAACACCGACGGGGGGAAGGGAGCCCGGAAAGACCAGGCCGTGCACGACGCGCGAATAAAAAACGACCAATCACGCACAAATCCGCAACAACCACAAAACGAAAACTAAACAGAAACACACAACAACACACACACAACAAAACAACCAGCGGAAACCCGACAAAGACACGAATGGGAAAACACTCAAACTTCGATGCCGTGGAGAGCTCGAAGCAAGCCTCGTCGCCCGAGGGACCGGAAGTCTCATGTCTCAGTCTCATATATATATATATATATATATATATATATTATAAACAGGAATCAAATTCCTGCGAGGGGCTAAGTGTGAAAAAAAATAAAATAAATAAATATATATATATATATATATATATATATATATATATATATATATATATATATATATATATATATACTTTTTTAAATAACACACAATATTCTCTAAAAATAATTTGAAATTGACAAAAGTATATTTGGTCTCCACAATTCTTTCTTTCACTGTTAATATTACAGAACCTTTGTTTTTGATTCAGAACCTAATATCCTTTTCATTCAAAAAATAAAACGAAATGGCATTGACAAAATTATTGACACCCTTGATTTAATATTTGGTATCACAGACTTTGGACAAAATAATTGCCGTCAAGCACTTCCTATAGCCATGAATGAGCTTCCTACACCTCTCTACTGGCAGTTTGGCCCACTCTTCTTGTGAAAACTGCTCGAGTTCTCCCAGATTTTAAGGCTGCCTCCTCCCATCTGCTGTTTTTAGATCTCACTATAGGTGTTCAATGGGATTTCGATCTGGACTCATTGCTGGTCACTTCAGAACAGTCCAGCGTTTTGTCTTGAACCATTCCTGGGTGATTTTTGAAGTGTGTTTGGGGTCATTGCCCTGCTCCAAGACCCATGACCTTCATTGGAGACCGAGCTTTCTGGCACTGGTTTGAACATTGTGCTCCAAAATTCCTTTGTAATCTCCTGATTTCATGATGCCATGCACACATTCAAGGCACCCAGTGCCAGAGGCAGCACAGCAACCCCAAAACATCACTGAACCTCCTCCATGTTTAACTGTAGGGAAGGTGTTCTTTTATTTGAAGGCTTCATTTTGTTTTCTGTAAACATAGAGATAATGTGCTTTCAAAAAACTCTAATTTGGTCTCGTCTGTCCACAGGACATTCTCCCAGAAGGATTTTGGCTTGTTGAGGTGTGTTTTGGTAAACTCCTGTCGGGATTTCTCAGCAGTGCGGTCCTCCTGGGTCTCCTACCAAAGAACCCTCTTTCATTTTGTTGGCGACGGATGGTGCGAGTTTAAACTGTCGTACCTTATGTCTGAAGGTCAGCTTGAATCTATTTTGCAGTTGATCGAGGTGCTTCTCCACCATTCAAACAATCCTTTGCTGCAATGTTCGATCAAGTCTTCTTTTGTGGCCACATCCAGGGTGGTTGGCTCCAGTGCCATGGGCCTTCAACTTCCTAATAACATTGCGTACGTTGGACACAGGAACATCAAGGTCTCTGGAGATGAACCTTTAGCCTTGAGATTGTCCATGATTGGCTACAATCTAGTGTCTGACCTCCTCAGACAATTATCTGGTTTTCTTACTTTTCTCCATGCTCATTGTGAAACACACAGTGACACAAAACAGCAGAATGACTCCTTTTCTACATTCACACTGGTTGAATGAATGATTTTTATATTGCAGGCATCTGCAACTCACAGCAGGTGAGTTCAATTTAAAAGTAAAGGAGAATCACCTGCTTGAAATCGAATTCTTTCTAACAACTTCTAAAATGTGGCAATAATAATGTACGGGCCATTTTAGGAATTCTGTGTAGAATAAGCTACGATTTAGTAATTTTTTCAGATTTCTTTGTTTTGTTCCACTGAAAACCAAAGAAATACAAATGTGGACACCAAAATATTTATTAATTTCAAAAATATTCTGAAAGAAATGATGCATTATATGAAAAAAGGGCAAGGGTGCCAATATTTTTGGCCACGACTACATATACATATACATATATATATATATATATATGGTGTTACGGTTTTGAAAGTGTACATATAACATCATTAAAGGTTAAAGGTTTGCCCCCATAGTTATTCCACAAGCAACACGTAGGCCCCTGAGAACATTAGTTATGTCATAGTATGTGTGAGGATAAGGCCATTTCCACTAGTGATACCTGCGTTGTGTAAAGAAATAATAAGCTTGGGTCCCGTTCATTTTGCGGCCACCCTCCAATCTCCATCATGGGCAGCATCCATCCCGCGCCCCGATTCGGCTAATCCACCTCGTTTGCCAGCAGCGTTCGCTGCCCTTGGTTTCGCTCGAAACCAGTCAAATGCCACGAGGTAGGCCTGGAAAGAGGAAGGAGCGTGAGGACGAGGTGTGGCCACATCAAGCAGCATGTCAGAAGGCGGTGACGGTAAGGGCAACAACCAACCAGGGCTCGGTGGGCATGGCTTGAAAAGGCGCATCTAGCAAGTGCTGGAAGGTTCGCTGAAAAGGCTATATAAGCGCATGCACAAAGCCCTTGGACAGGACTTGTTGGGAGAGCACATGGTATAAGGACTCGTTGGGAGAGGGCTTGGTGAGAGGACTGTCAAGGACTGGCATGATTCGCGCATGTATAAGGACTTGTTGGGAGAGGACTCGTGCGAAAGAATCATTGTAGAAGAACTCGTTGGGAGAGCGCATTGTATAAAGACTTGCAGAGGATACCCGCTTTGTATGAGGACGGTACTGAAAGGACTTCTGCGAGAGAGGCGCTTTGCCATTGAGCTGTATTGGGAGCACATATAGCGCCGGCTCTTCTATTACGTACGCGCCCGTGGTCGCCAGTAACCGCCCAGCAAGCCTACATTTCGCCCCGCATTTAACCCCGTAATTGTCCGATCTGCACCAACGACCCGCAGGGAGCTTCTGCCGCCCTGACCATCTTCTCCGCGGTGCGAGTCGGGGATCGGAGTGAACTGCCTGGACGCCATCATCCCTGGACCATCAACCTGACCATCTACATCCCCGTGTGAGTGTGTCTGAGTGTGAAACGGGCCCGTGTCCTGGGCTAAGTTAAGACTGTAATAAGCTGCACTGTGTGTTCTTCTTCTCCTTACTGTACAAATTGTGAATAAACCAATCTGTTCTTCCTGTCTTTCCTGATTCGACCGTATCAGTGTTTTCCTCCATTGGGTAAGCGTGGCATGATTCGGAACCACTCAGATTGGGTTTAGTCCTTGTTAACGGCTCGGATCACGGTTCGCTATCGCTCGGCGTTTCCCCCTACAACCGTGATTCAAGCAGGGTTTATTTCCTTGCTTTCTGGGCAGCGTTGGTAATTAGGTATTAGCGATTAGTCCTACGACCCTACTCAACGCTGTCCGGAAGTGACGTCATAGCCCCGGATCCCGTGGGCTAGTAAAAGACGAGGGGACTAATCCCCCCTTGGTAAGGGGAAAGGCCGAGGAGGACATCCGCAACAATATATATATATATATATATATATATACACAAAGAATTAAGTTAAGCACCCCACCCGTTTTTTTACAACCTCGCACATTACAAGTTTGTTGTCGTCAAAACAGTGTAATATACCCATGATATTGCTATATTTTCTGGAGAAGTGATATTATGGTCACATAAAAACATAACAATCATGCCGTTTTCAATATTTTATTACCTTCGCAAAAGCGGAAGGTTATGTTTTGATCGCTGTGTATTTATTTGTATGTCTGTGTGTGTGTGTGTGTGTATGTTATTCGCATAACTCAAAAAGTATTCAACCGAATTGCATGAAATTTGGTGGGATGATTGGTTATTATACGGGACACATTTGATTAGATTTTGGGAGCAATCGGGTCAAAGGTCAAGGTCAAGGTCACGAAAAGGTCAAAATCGTATTTTAGTACAGTACAGAACAGTAGCTGCGGCGAAGGTATGCGCTCTACCGAGTGCCCGTTCTAGTTCTGAATAATTTAAGGTGAAATTTTTTGGGAATTTTAGGCATATTTGCACCTCAATTTAAGTATGGAGCTATAGGTCCATCACGGACAGTGTGGATGACGTTTATGTTTTCTAATGTACAGTCATTGTTCTGAGAAGACCTC
This sequence comes from Myxine glutinosa, assembly GCF_964187855.1. Classification (NCBI taxonomy): domain Eukaryota; kingdom Metazoa; phylum Chordata; class Myxini; order Myxiniformes; family Myxinidae; genus Myxine; species Myxine glutinosa. The sequence goes on from NC_136268.1 coordinate 16,205,385, forward strand.
TAGCGATCTTTGCGTCAATAACGTGTGTAGGACCCACGTGATCGGATCACTGACTCAACCCTACGTCTCATAGACCCTGTGTATCTGCATTTCATCAATGGATAATTGCTAATGTCATACCAATCATTATTTGATCTCACATACCTTAGAATATATGCCAATGTATACATATACACAAAGAATATATATTAGGGGGTGCTTACCTTAATTCGTTGTGTAGGGGTGCTTAACTTAATTCTTTGTGTATATATATATATATACATTTTTATGTATATATATTGTTGTGGATATGAGAATGTTTTTTTATTTTATTGTTGTGGTAAAATGTTGTTGTAAAAGGTTGTTGTAAAATATCACCCCTCCTCCCTCCGTTTGTGGTTGTATAAAGGTCAAAGGGCGTTCCCGTAGTTAGTCCATAAAACATACATGCAGGACACGATATATCTTTTTTGACAGTTATATCCTTATTATGTGTATTAGCGTAAGGCTGTGTCTTCCATTAATTGAAATACTCCATTGCACCAGTGAAAGAGAATAGATCCCCTTTCCTTCCCATCCCCAAAATCTCCATTTCATATGACATCCCCTCTCGTCATTGCCGAGCCTCGATTGCCCATATTACCTCCCCTCCAATAACCGCCATTGACCACGAGGCTCGAGTCGGGGAAGAAAGGCGTGTCTCCACCTCGTCAGAGGGGAGGAGGGGCGTGCCCGCCCGTCGTCATCCAGGGTGGAGCCCGAGGGTCGCGCGACCAACCAGGGCCGAGGTGAGCACCCCGATGGGCGTGTCCAAAACGCCGGCGGCGTAATCGCTGGAGGCGCTATAAAAGGCGCAAACGGAAGTGAGGAGTGAGTTGGTCGGAGATGCACTTTGAGTTGGTCACAAGGAGTTGGTCACAAGGAGTTGGTCTGAGTTGGTCTGAGTCGGTTGCCTGAGGAGGGTCAGTGGTTGCGTTGGTAAGGAGTCGGTGGTCAGTTGGTTGCGGTGAGGAGTCGGTGGTGAGGAGTGAGAGAAACAAGAAAGAGTTGAGGGTTTGGACCAGACGAGTGGGACAAGGCCTGGCAAAGCACGCGACGTAAACAGCAGCCAAAACAGCAGCGTGGGGCCTGGCCTGAACGGCGGCTGCTAAACGCGCCGGTTGTGCTGCGGGACCCCCTTGGACCTCCCTCTCCCTCCAGCCATCCACATCCTGCCATTCCTGCAATTCCCCGCGTGAGTCAGTGTCTTTTGTTTGTTCTGTCCTGGGTTAATTAAGTCTGTAGGTAAGCTAAAATTTGCACTGTGTCACCTGCGTCTTATGTGTTGTAAATAAACGTGACTGCTTGCTTTTTGCTTGTGTGTAAATAATAATAAACCCAGTCACTCTTCTGTCCGTCTTCTCGTTTTATTCCTTTTCCTCTTTGCATTCAGTCGTTTTAGTCTTTTCCAGATTGGACAGCTACGGTGCGATACGGCCAAAGTTCGGGTGGAATCGGGTAAGTTTGTTAGGTCGCGGTCACCAACCGCTCGCTCTACAACATCTAACCGCGATCTGTAACAATTGGTGTCTGGGAGTGGGATTCGGAGCCCGAACCAAAAAAAAAAAAAAAAAACAAACATCAAGAAAAAATTTGGTCAAAAATTTGGAGCGGCCGAAATTTGTTTTGTTTTACAAAACCTGAACTTTGAAATCGCGCCATGGCTGGTCAAGGCGACGGGATGCCGGTGGGAGAGATAGAGGGTTTAGGAGTAACCCAGGATCAAATGGAGGGGAGCAATGAGGAGGCGTTTGAGGGAGTATCAGGTGCACAAAATGGCGCTCTCGCGCACGTGGTTACAGCGGCACCAAATTTAGCCACGCCCATGGTCGCGGTAGTCGAACCCGAGATGCCAATGGATTTGAACCTGTTTATGAAACAGATGATGGCCTTTATGGTAAAAACAGACGATAATTTCAAAGGGATGGAAAACAGGATAGGGGGCCAAATGGGGGTAATGGGGAACCGGATGGATGCTCAGGGTGAGCGATTGGAGGGCCAAATGGGGGTAATGAGGGACGGAGCGAGGGCTGATAGTGAGCGATTGGGGGGCGAAATGGGGGGCAAAATGGGAGAAATGGGGGAACGGCTAGAAGCTAAATTTGAGGGGTTAGACAATGGGTTAGAGGGGGTGAAAAATGGGTTAATGGGGTTAGAAAATAGGATGGAAGACAAATTGCGGGAAATAGGGGAGCAATCCGCCCGGGAAATCGAACAGATGGGGAACCAGATGGAGGAGATACGACGAGGTGTAAGTGAGGAGGTCTCTGGGCTACGCGAGGAGGTAAAGCGAGGTGAGAAGCGTATGGAGAAAGAAGTGAGGAATAATACGGCTAGGTTACAGGGGGGAATAGAGGATCTGACGAAGGGAGTAGAACAGCTGACAGTCGGACAAAGGGAACTAGCGGACCAAGTGGAAAAGAACACTGCAATAATTGGGGGGTTAAAAGCGACACAAAAGGACATAATAAATGAATTAATAGCGACACAGAAGCAATGTCAGATGGTACGTGAGGAACTGACAATGAGGGTGGACGAGGTGACAGAGATAATGGAGACAAAGGACCGGCAGGTGAGGAAGCACATAGAGACGGTCACGGTAGCCTTAGAGGACGAACTTGAGGAGACGCACCGAGAAATAAAAGAGGTTAAACAAAAATTAGAGGAAGTGGAAGAAGAGGTGAGTGAAATTAAGAAGGGACGGACAGAAACTAAAAGAGAAATCCAGGAGGAGGTAATGGAATTGGTACAAGGTCGGTGCTCAACTCATAATGTGATGCTCACTAACCAAATAAAGAGTTTGCAGGTGGCAAAGGAGGTGCGGAGACGAGGTACGGAGGTGAGTGGCAATGTATATGATGTGAGGAAAGCTTCAGTCGGCTTGGGGATTGGTTTGGATCCGGGTGTTCGTGAGAGGCCGTTGGTGAAGTGTGCGACAGGTCAGGTGTGCGAAAAAAGAGGTGTGCGAGAATGTCCGACCATGGGGTGTGTGAGGAAAAAGTGCACGCCGAGGAGTGAGTGTGCCGTCAGGAGTGAGTCGGTCGTAGCGCGTGTGCGAGGGAGCACATGGAAGCGCGGTGTGGTGAGTGTTACGGAGGAAGTAACGAAAAAGTGTGCGCAAGAGAATGCGCGAGAAAGGTGTGTAACGGGCGGGTGCATGGGGAAAGCGCATGCTGTCAAGAGTAAGGGAGAATGCACGCCTGTGGTGAGTGTTACAGAGGATGTAACGGGAGAGTGTGCGCGAGAAAGGTGTGTAACGGACGGGTGCATGGGGAAAGCGCATGCTGTCGAGAGTAAGGGTGAGTGCGCTGTCAAGAATGGAGGTGAGAGTAGTGAGAGTGACACGGAGCGTGAGTTGGTTGTGACAGGTGAGCGAGGATGTACACCTGGAATGGAAGGATGCACACCTGGAATGGTAGAGCGTGAGTGGGAATGCACGCTGGAATTGGTAGTGAGGCACGTGGTTGGGTGTGCGGGTGAGAGCACACCTGTGATTGTCACAAAGGAGGTGACCGAGAAAGGGGCGCGAAGAGGTGTGTTGGTGAGGTGTGCGAGCGACGAATGTGTGCCAAGATGTTCGGTGGTCAGGTGTGTGACCAAGTCGGTGAGTGGGATGAGTGTACCTGGGTGTGTAAGGAAAGGTATGAGGAGCATGGAAACGGCTGCATGTATGAGCAAGAAAGGGGTAGTGTATGCGTGTAAGAATCCAGGTGAAGCATCGACGGTAACCAGGTTAGAGGTTAGAACGACTTATAGCCGAATCGGGCCCTCGGTGCGCGTCGGGCAGCTTCGCGTGCCGCGAGGACCAACGGGGATCTGAACCACGGCGGTTTCGAAAGAACCGCCGTACGCGATCCACGCTGTGCCTCGCTTGGAACGGCCGCGTCCGGGCTCCACTAGGCGGAGCGGGCAGCCCGATAGGACGGGTCGTCATGGCGACCACTTTCTGTTGAGACGTGCCGGCAGGTCGAGATCGGGACATTGGATGGCTCCGCGCCGAGGTGGTGCGTGGGATCTCGGCCCGGGTAAGCCCCCGCCCCTGCACCGAATGCGGGACGCGTCCAGCCGCCGGCACAAAAGAGTCCGCGTTCATTGCTCGGCTGTACGAAGCCGGGCTGTAGACGTGAATTGGCGCACCGAGAGGATGTAATAAGTAGACGGGTGATGAGGATAGTGTTTTGGCCCCGAAATTAGAAAAAAAGCAAAATTTGATGATGGTATGGGTAGAATTGCCAGTAAATGGAAAATTTTTGAATTGGTTGGAATTTGGACGAGCAAAATTTATAGTGAGAGACCGCCGATGTGGTGGGATGGCAAATCCACCATCCCTCACAGGTGGGGCAAATGCGCAATAGTTTATGGGGTGTATGGCAGTGAAAACTAGCCCGGGTGGGTTAGGATATTGATAGGGATCTAGCGAAGATGACATTAGGTGACGTTAAGGTTAGTTAGTGACTGATACCTGTAGTGGGGACGCTGGTAGATTAGTGTGGATGATAATGACGTGGGAGCGCAATAGTTTAAAGGGACGACTGGGAAGCGCAAGTTTCAGAGGGGAGTAGTTAGCTGAGATGATGCCGTGTGTTTGAAGATTGAACAGGTGTGATTGAACAGGTGTGATTGCACAGGTGTGCAACTGAACAGGTGTGATTGAACAGGTGTGATTGCACAGGTGTGCAACTGAACAGGTGTGTGGAGCAGTGTATGAGGGAGTAGTGGTGATTGCGTGTTGTGTTGACCAAATGGTCCAGGAAGAGGAGGAGGGTGCAGGTGGCACCAGGTAGGATTGCACAGGTGTGCAACGACAGGTGAATGAAAGACAGGTGTATGGAATAAATGGTATGGAGTATTGGAATGGATGGTCGTGGAGTGAGTATGGTGGAAATTGTGGAGTGGAGTGGATGGTGCGAAGGTGTGAATGGGGGAAGAGTGGACCCCCATCACGGATACCCGGGGCGGGTAGTGTAAGTGTTAGGTAGAGGGTACAGGTAAATTGTGGTTGGATATTGGCATCTGTGGTGCGAGGTGAAAGAATGGTATTTGGATGGGTGCATTGGTGTTGTGGAAATGGCTGGGCGTGTAGCCTGTTAGTGTGTGTAGTTGGTTGGGCACTCCACCACTGTGAGGATGTCAGCCAGATGAGGCCGCAGGTGGGCTCTGGGAGCCGGTAGTTGTGGATGGGGCCCGAGGATCCGGAGGACGGACCCGGGTAGCCCAGTGCCAGAGGGCACCAGGGGGTGACAGAGCCAGGAGAGGGCCTGCCCCAGTTAGTTAGGTTAGGGTGAGGAGCTAGGTAAGCTCGGGTGGCAACTACAGTGGTGGAGGTGTGCAGGTGGGTAGACCTGCTGGGAGAGTTACACGTCGCAGCCCAGAAATTGTGCGAGGGCACCGGGAGATGAATCGGGGGAGTGATACCCCAAATTGAGAAGCACCACAGTTTGGTCAATGGGAATTGGTTATTAGAACCCATAGTGTAAGTTAGCCAATGGATTGGCAGGGAAAGACCCCGGGTAGTGTAAAGTGTGTTAAAGTCATTTAGAAAATAGTTAGGATGAAGGATCTCCTCGCACCATCTGCATCCACTCACCTGAGGTGACAGGTACTCCGCACCATGCCATGTTTAATTATTTTTGATGCAAATGTTTTGGATTGTGAGACGCATCATGACGTGGGTGTGACATTGTGCTTTGATGTTCCATCTCTGCCTCCTTATGAGGATTGATGATGAATTTGGTGATGGCAAATTTTGAAGTAGAGGGATTGTGGAGACGAATTTGGTATAGGGGAAATATGGGGAAGACGTGACAGTCGTGACGAATTTGTAAATGTGTAGATTTTTGTACATATGGGGTAAGGGCAAGGGTAGGGTAGGTGACAGGGGGGTGACGTACGGTAGGGACGAGCTTTCTCACTTCGCCCTCCGTACGCATTTCGCCTTGCATTGCCTTATTGATGTGTACCCTTGTGACCTTACCCCTCGCGCAATTGTCTTTCCCCTTTTGTCTCCCACATGACCTGTGCGCCATTGGGTGCCGAGGGGAGCGTGCGTGGGTCGGCCATTGTGCGCCCGAAATTCCCAGAACCAGCTGTCTGCATCGATGCACCACATTATGGACCACATGTCTGTGGCCGAGCACCACCTATGGACCCCATGGGTTGGGGCATGGCCCCTCTGCTGGAACCGGCCATGAGGGCCTGAAATCTTGCTGGCGGACCTTGGCCACAGGGCACCGATGCCCCACAGGTGAACCACATTAGTCGGCCCTGTGGGCTATAAATAAAAGCAAATAAAAAAGGACACATTGGGCACACTTTATTGAAAATAGGCCGCCAGTAAGCAAAGCAAAAGAATGACAACATCTGGAAGAACAAATATAATAACCAGCAGAGGGAGCCGAAGAGCAAGAGATCACCTGCAGGGTTAGGGGTTGTTGAATTTATTTTTGTTGAACACTCTGGAACAATGGTGACTGCACCGATTGGTGCTTGGGTGCTTGTATTGGTGCGTTTTTGGGTGCGTTCATGGTGCGTCGATGCAGAGCAGACTGTCTCCCCCCCAGAAAGAACAATCACAGGTCCTGGGTTAGTTTTGTAAATAAAAATAGCGTCATTGTAAATAATGCTTCCCACCGTCAGTGTATAGTTTGAAGACCATTCCGCAATTCGGTTAACTGTGGGCGTAAGTCTGTTAGGCAGGGTGCAATGGAGCAGCGGGACACATTTATTTATGTTTTAAAACTGTCGCACTCAGGGTCAGGTTAAAAGTAGAGGGAACTACACCTACGTGCCACACTAAGGTAAAAGTTATAGGCCCGGGACGTGCCTAAGGGGAGGAGGGTGCAGTGTTGTGGATATGAGAATGTTTTTTTATTTTATTGTTGTGGTAAAATGTTGTTGTAAAAGGTTGTTGTAAAATATCACCCCTCCTCCCTCCATTTGTGGTTGTATAAAGGTCAAAGGGCGTTCCCGTAGTTAGTCCATAAAACATACATGCAGGACACGATATATCTTTTTTGACAGTTATATCCTTATTATGTGTATTAGCGTAAGGCTGTGTCTTCCATTAATTGAAATACTCCATTGCACCAGTGAAAGAGAATAGATCCCCTTTCCTTCCCATCCCCAAAATCTCCATTTCATATTACATCCCCTCTCGTCATTGCCGAGCCTCGATTGCCCATATTACCTCCCCTCCAATAACCGCCATTGACCACGAGGCTCGAGTCGGGGAAGAAAGGCGTGTCTCCACCTCGTCAGAGGGGAGGAGGGGCGTGCCCGCCCGTCGTCATCCAGGGCGGAGCCCGAGGGTCGCGCGACCAACCAGGGCCGAGGTGAGCACCCCGATGGGCGTGTCCAAAACGCCGGCGGCGTAATCGCTGGAGGCGCTATAAAAGGCGCAAACGGAAGTGAGGAGTGAGTTGGTCGGAGATGCACTTTGAGTTGGTCACAAGGAGTTGGTCACAAGGAGTTGGTCTGAGTTGGTCTGAGTCGGTTGCCTGAGGAGGGTCAGTGGTTGCGTTGGTAAGGAGTCGGTGGTCAGTTGGTTGCGATGAGGAGTCGGTGGTGAGGAGTGAGAGAAACAAGAAAGAGTTGAGGGTTTGGACCAGACGAGTGGGACAAGGCCTGGCAAAGCACGCGACGTAAACAGCAGCCAAAACAGCAGCGTGGGGCCTGGCCTGAACGGCGGCTGCTAAACGCGCCGGTTGTGCTGCGGGACCCCCTTGGACCTCCCTCTCCCTCCAGCCATCCACATCCTGCCATTCCTGCAATTCCCCGCGTGAGTCAGTGTCTTTTGTTTGTTCTGTCCTGGGTTAATTAAGTCTGTAGGTAAGCTAAAATTTGCACTGTGTCATCTGCGTCTTATGTGTTGTAAATAAACGTGACTGCTTGCTTTTTGCTTGTGTGTAAATAATAATAAACCCAGTCACTCTTCTGTCCGTCTTCTCGTTTTATTCCTTTTCCTCTTTGCATTCGGTCGTTTTAGTCTTTTCCAGATTGGGCAGCTACGGTGCGATACGGCCAAAGTTCGGGTGGAATCGGGTAAGTTTGTTAGGTCGCGGTCACCAACCGCTCGGTCTACAACATCTAACCGCGATCTGTAACAATATATATATATATATCTATATATATATATATATATATATATATATATATATATATATATATATATATATGCATATATATATATATATGCATATATATATGCATATATGTAGGGAGCTGTAATGCCCCTCCCCCTTTGTATATCCTTGCTGCTTTACCAATTACCAAGTATAACCAATTATATGTTTTGTTTTGACTTGCTACTGTACTCTTTTATGATACTGAGTTCTTTCTACTGCATTGAGGATGTGTAATATCCTAATAAGGAGTCCTCTGCCTGTGTGCTCTGGCCTGCGTGGGCACAATCTCTAGTTCCCCTTTCCAGGCCTTGGAGGCAACTCTTATCTCTCTTTGCCTTTTTCCTGTTTTGCCATTATCTTGCAAGTTGACAGTTTTACGAGTGTCCACTCCCCTTTGTACTTTCCCAAGCCAGCTGCTATACAGAAAGTTGTAAACATGTTGTCACATAATGCTGACCATCTCCTTATCAGAAGCTAACCCATGACTGGCCTTGGATGAACTTCCTTTAATTAACTGAACAACAGGATGGGACTATGGTGGGGGACCCAATGAGCCCATTCTGTCTCTGTGTCTTGTGAGCTAACTCCACCCCTGACTTTCCTTTATATAAAGCAATGTTAATTGAATTATTTCAGAGCATCTTGTTGTACTGTTGGTCATTCCTTGTGAGTTTCAATGCAACTTTGCTGTCCTCAAGCTTGAGTACTCGAGTTCCAATAAATATATCCGTTGCTCCTTTCTTCTGAGTTCTTCTGAGTCCCAAGTCCTAAGTCCCAATCCGACAACTGGTGGCAGCGGTGGGATCAGTCTGGGCAGTCCGGGACGCGGTCCCAGGCAAGGGAGTGGTGAGAGACCAGCTGGCAATTGATCCGGGTCAGGTGAGCTGTGGTTTTCTTTTGTTTTTTCCTTTTTAGCCCGGGGGTCAGTCCAAATTGTAACCCACTCTCTCTTGCTCGGTCGCCGTACGTTCCGTTCCCTGCTCATACCTGTTCCACGAACCTAAATTTAATTACGGACCGCTTGGGTCCTGGAGCAACTGATTGTTTATGGACTCGTTAGGGTAACGTTACGTAAGGAGAAGTGCCCCACGTTGGGCGCCTGAGGTTAAGGGGTAATAGATCTCTGGGTTGTGAGGGTAAGGATAAGGGCGGCGTCCCGATCCGAGGCCTACCCGGGAGACGTTGGGATTTTAAGTAAGATCAGAACTATTATACGGGCGTAGGACGCCAGGAAAGTGCAGTAAGGGTAGGATAGACGGCTGTGTAGGCGGGCGAGCCTCTCAGGAGAGTAGGTAGCGCGGCCGTACCACGCGAGGCGGGCGAACCTCACGAGTACAAGACTGCGAGCCTCTCAGAGTTAGGTAGACGGCTGTCAACGCGAGGCGGGCGATCCTCACGAGTACAAGGCTACGTCGGTAAACTAAATTTTCCTAGGATGGGTAACAGTATGGGTAATAAGACAGTAAAGGCAGGTGAACCGCTTAGACATACCCCAGCATTTTTTATGTTTAAGAGGTATGGCTATGCTGCTGTGAGACCAGGGAAGTCATGGGTTGCATTGACGAAGGATTTAGGAGAACCGTGGCCCGAAGGAGGGTCTTTTGCGCTGGAAAAATTGGACGTATTGTATGAGACATTAGAAAAGTTCGAACAGGCCACGAAACACTTTCCGCCTGACTATTGGAAAGTCTTTGGCTGGTGGAAGGAAGAAGCGATGAAGCGACACGCAAAGTCGAAACAGGCCAGCTTGGCCGGTGAGGTAACAAAACTCAAGGGTCTGAGGAAACAGGCGAATAAAGAGCAGGATGAAGCGCTTAAGGAAATAGAGAGGCAGGCCAACGCGCGACTGATGCCGCTCGTTGAAAACCCAGACCCCGCGAGAGGGGAGGCAGTGACCAATCTACCCTCCCCAGCCCCAGTCCTAAGCTCTGTCCCGGGGTTTCAGGCACCACCTATCCTTTCTGCGCCCCCGCTACCACCTCCCTATAACCCCGCTACCATCGCGCCCCAGATACCCCAGAACCACCCGAGCCAGGGAAGGCCGTTTGCACAACTCGGGGCTAACGGAATAGATGACGGGACCGACATCGCAGGGTTCCCGCCACCGATAGGACCGGATGGGTTATACCCCTCACTGGTAGGTTGTAAGGGGAAAAGGACCTCACAAACTACCCCATCGGAATGTCAGGAAATAGAGGAAAGGAAAACATTGTGCCCTGTACAAGTTATCGGGGTTGACGCAGCAGGTCATGGGGTTCGGGAAAGAGTACCATGGAAAGAATCCTCTTTAACTGTAATGCGGGCAAGGATTCAACATTTGCTTATTGAGGATCCACGGCAGATAGTGCCGACCATGTCGAATTGGGTTTTGGATGGCGAGTGCGACTATCGAGACATAACCCATATGGGAGTGTCCGTGCTCCCACCCAAGGTATGGGAAAGGGCTAGACAAAGAGCACACTGGCCGGTGGCAGACCCAAGGGCTGGTGCAAACCCCCTGTTAACACAAGCGCAATGGGATGCTCAAAAGGTCCTGCTGCTAGATTCTATTGAGCAGGCGCTGTTGCCAGCAGGAGGTCCGGATTGGGGAAAGATCGGGGCCATAAAACAAAAGGCAGGAGAACCAATTGGAGAGTACCGAGAAAGGTTGGAAAAGGCCATTGCGCGCTGGGGAGGACTGGGTCCGATGCAGCTGGGAGGGCTACCCCAACCATTGGTAAATCAATATCTAATCGAGGGGCTTCGGCCGGTGTTAAAGAAACAGGTACAGACCGTCCTCTTCGGCTGGAAGGGAATGACAACCAACGAATTATGCGACAAACTGGAACAATGCCCGGGCTCCTCCCTAGAGGAGAAGAAGGATATTAAGGAGGAAATATTGCAAATGTTTGTCCAAGAGAAACGGGCTCAATTTAATCAGAATAAAAAGGGGGATCAGAGTCAGAACTACATACACGAACAGTGCCAGAAGTGGGGACCTGTTCGAGGTCCAGAGGAACATAGGAGGAGTTGTTATCCTCTTTTCTATAAGGGCCAATTCCCCAACGGAGAGTGGATCCACAACGAAAATGAGAACTGCGACGGTTGTACTGAGGAAGATTTTGGACTAATTAATATGAACGAGGTGAAACAACAATGGACAATACCACCCCCTCTTCCTCCTCCTCCTCAAAACCCTCAAACTTGGACTGTGCAAGGGCCCCCTCCCCAAAATTGGTATCCACCAAGACCCCTTCTCCAAAACCCCGGACCACCCCCCAATAGTGGGATGCAGAACGGACCAAGGGGGAACTGGGCCCCGCCTCGGGGTCCGCCGCAGTGGCAACCAGTGAACCAGTCACATTGGGGGCCGCCAGAACGCCGGCAGGGCGGAAGGGGCGCTGTAGAGGGACGACCTATGCCCTCCGCACCACCGGTTCCGCAGGAACCGTGCCATTATTGCAAGCAGATGGGACACTGGATACGTGATTGCCCAAAGGCTCGTAAGGGGTTTCAGCCCCAATACAATAGAGGGGCCTATTGACGGGACGCTGGCGAGTCGCCCAAGGAGTGTCCTCTCTTGACCATGACACCGGCAGAGGAACCAACCATGATGTTGGACGTGGAGGGAAGACAATTAGAATTTCTCGTAGATACGGGCGCGACTCGCAGCACAATTAACAAGGGGCAATTGCCCTCTTTGCGCCCTACGGCCAGGAACGTTCAAATACTGGGTGTTTCGGGTTTACCCCAAGCGCTTCCTATTTCGGAGGAAGTGCGAGTAACATGCGGCCCGCTGGAGGCTAAACATGCTTTTTTGATGACCACTACCGCCCCGACGAATTTGCTGGGACGGGATTTATTGTGCCGTTTGGGCTGTCAGATCTCATGTACCGAGGAGGGAGTTTTCGTAGACGTCGCGGAATCTAAACGCGACTTGGTAATGACGGCATTGTCTCGGCCCGGCCCCACCGTGTATTGGTGGCGCATGGATGAAGGGGCTCTGGCTACCTGGACGCATATCATAGATAATGTGTGTTTGGACAACGCAGTTCTGCGAGATTGGCTACAACTGCACGAAATTTCGATAAAAACCTTAAAGGATAGTCCACCCCATTGCACTGCGTACTATGATGCAACGGGCGACGACGAGAATTATCGAGAAAAGGTTAAGGAAAAGCTGGGCGAGCGCACGCCTCTACACTTGTCACGGATGTGGATCGGCCGCGAGGGAATAGGAATCGAGGCAGTCCTAACCTCGAGTCAGCGTGCATTGACCCGATACCCCGAAGGAGCGGCCGCCCATGTTACCCTCACTACTGCCAAGGGGTGGCCGCCGGAAAGTGTAGGTTGGATGGTAGGGAGGTTACGTGAAGTTCCCCTACAAGGTTATCGGAGTAAGAAGGGCCGCTGGACTTTGAAACGGCTCCAAAATGGCGAAGGGTTCTCAATTGACTTCAAGACACAACGGAGGGATGGAACGTTCGAAGCAACAGAGTTGCCTCCTAAGGGCACCTATGCCATGAGGGCAGTGCTGACGGACCCGGGTGAGTCAGATTACCTCCTAGCGGAGGTGCCAGACAATTTATGGCCCAAAAGCGACGGTGAGGTTGGACGGATGCGAGACGCCGAACCTCTAGTGATAGCAGTGCAGCCGGGGATGCGCTTGCCAAATGTAAAACAGTATAAGCTACGACCTGAGGCCGACGTAGGCATAGCACCAGTGATTCAATCCCTAGTGGAACAGAAGATTATCGTGGAAACTAACAGCCCATGTAACACACCAATTTTGCCAGTTAAAAAGCCGTCAAAGGACAAATGGAGGTTTGTACAGGATTTAAGGGAGGTGAACAAGGTGATACAGGGCATACACCCACTAGTTCCAAACGGAGAAACCCTCATGATGTCAATTCCACCGGACGCAACATACTTCACGGTCATCGACCTTTGTTCTGCGTTTTTCTCTGTGCCCATCGCGCCTGAGTCACAATACTTATTCGCTTTCACCCATAGGGGGCGCCAGTATACTTGGACAGTACTACCTCAGGGGTTTTCAGATAGCCCCACTCTGTTTTCCCGGGCGCTGCACCGCGACCTGGCGGATGTGGAATTGAAGGGAGGGTCAGTGTTGCTGCAATACGTTGACGATTTGTTGATTTGCTCCCCTTCAAAGGAGGCGTGCGAAATGGATTCTTTGGCCCTATTAAAGGCCTTGGCGGCCAAAGGCCACAAAGTAGGCAGACCAAAACTTCAGTTTGTGCGGCAGGTTGTAACTTACTTGGGACACGCCATTTCGCATGGAAAACGAGAATTGGATGCTGGACGGGTGACCGCTATCATGGAGCTGCCTCGCCCTCGCTGGCAACGACAAATGCTGCGCTTCCTAGGTATGACGGGATATTGCCGCACTTGGATACTTGATTTTGCGCTGCTGGCTAAACCACTGTACGAGGCGACCAAATCAAATGCCCCGGACCTATTGATATGGACGGATGAATTGAGGCGATGTTTTGACGGGCTGAAACAGGCGCTGGTTACGGCACCGTCATTAGGACTCCCGGATTATGCGAAACCATTTACCCTTTACACTCACGCCGTGGGAGGTTTCGCCCAGTCAGTTTTGACACAGACCCATGGGGATACGGAGCGGCCGGTGGCCTACTTTAGTAAAAAGTTAGACCCGGTCGAACAAGGGTTTCCGGTGTGCTTGCAAGCCGTGGCAGCGGCCAGGTACGCAGTAGAAAGAACAGCGGACATTGTTATGGGACACCCAGTAACGCTACGAGTACCGCATTGCGTCACTTCGCTGTTGTTACAGCGAAGCACACAGCATTTGTCTAACACTAGATTAATGCAATACGAATCCACACTGATCACTGCAGCCAACATCACGATCGAACGTTGCACGACGCTCAACCCAGCCTCACTGATGCCCACTCCTGAGGAGGGCGAACCTCATGTGTGCTCCGACGTTGTGCAGCTAGTCTCCACGGTGCGATCGGATTTAAAGGACAATCCCTTAGAATACCCCGACTGTATATATTATGTCGATGGATCAGCTAGGCGCGCATGGGACGGGTCTCTGTTGTCCGGGTACGCCGTGTGCTCGGATAGCGAAACGGTAGAGAGCGGGCGTCTTCCACCTACATTTTCCGCACAGCAGGCGGAGCTGTGCGCCTTGACCAGAGCGTGCAGCTTGGCGGAAGGCCTTGCCGTCAACATTTACACAGATTCGGCCTACGCTCACGGCGTAGTCCACGATAAAGGAGCCATCTGGAAGATGAGAGGTTTTCTCACATCTGCCGGTTCAGTGATAAAGAACGGCGCGCTGGTAGAAGGGCTCCTCCGAAGCATTTTACTTCCCCGCGCTATCGCGGTAATTAAGTGTCGTGGCCACCAAAGGGCGGACACTGACGTTGCCCGGGGCAACGCAAGGGCGGACGAGGCGGCAGGAAAGGCCGCCAACCAACAGATAGAACGCAACATGCCGATGGTGACACGAGCACAGAAGACAGCCGCACAGATTGCTGACATACCGACTGCGGGACCACCCGCCACACCAACTAAGGACGATATCATAAATTTGCAAAATGCTGCACCGACGGCCGAACACGAGGTCTGGCTCAAACGAGGAGCGATACGCCCTGGGCCAGGGGAAATGTGGACCCTTGATGAAAAACCTATAGCACCCCAGGCTTTACTGCCTTGGCTGGCACGCATGGCTCATCAGAATGGTCATGTGTGCCAGAGGGGGGTGATGGGACAGATAGACTACACTTGGGCAGCGCCAGGACTGTCACGGATTGTATCCGAAGTGTGCCGATCGTGTGTGGTCTGCCAGCAACACAATAGAGGGGCGCCGCCGAGACATGCACATGATGGGGGACGGCCCCCGCCAAGTGGGCCGTTCGCAACTATTGAGTTCGATTTTACAGAATTGGAACCAAGCTTGTCGTTTCGCTATGTGTTGGTAATCGTAGATACGTTCACCAAATGGGTCGAAGCATACCCATGCGTCAAATCCGATGCTCCGACAGTAGTGAAGCGCCTCGTGCGGGATTTTATGTGCAGATTTGGCATTCCCCAGATAATTTCGTCAGATCAAGGAGGCCATTTCACGGCGCAGGTGGTTAAGGGCATCCTGAAGGCGTTGGGCGTTAAACAATCCTTCCATTGCGTCTACCACCCACAGTCCTCAGGACTTGTGGAACGAACGAACAAGACTTTAAAGAATAAACTAGCGAAACTTTGCGCAGACACAGGCTTGAGGTGGCCAGAGGCTCTTCCGCTTGCATTGATGAGCATTCGTTCCACCCCGGGTCGCACTACGGGCCTTTCCCCCCACGAAATATTAATGGGACGACCTATGAGCTTGCCCGTTTCAGCACCAACAGACATGTCCACCCTTGCTTTGCCAGTAATGGATGACATGCTTTTGAGATTTTGCATAGGCTTGTCGAATGTGGCACGCAGCATCCATGCTCGAGTACGAGAGGCGCTGCCTGAACCAATAGGCCACGCCATCCACAACTTTCAGGCCGGCGACTGGGTGCTCGTGAAGCACTTCACCCGCAAGGCTGCTTTGGAGCCACGGTGGAAGGGACCATTCCAGGTGTTACTGGTCACACCGACGGCAGTCTTCTGCGAGGGTAAACCTTCGTGGATCCACGCCACCCATTGTAAGTTGTCCTTCCCCGCACCACAAGCCACACAAGACACCGCACCTCACATTGCTGCAGACACCACACCTCACACCGCTGAAGACAATGCACCGTCTAGGGCACCACAGTCTCCTAAGGGCGGCGATGACGGTCATGATGATGGGAATTCTGGGCAGCTGCCTAACAAACCCCGCCAAGGATAGGCTTCTGCAGTTTAACCCACTGAGAGAGGATCTCCCCAAATACCCAGGACACGACAACTACACGTTATTTAAACTTTACTCCGTCAAATACATAACGGCTCCCCGGGGACAGGGGATAGTAGTACATTGCTGTGAGTTGGAGACACATTTCAAGTGGTTATCTGTAAGATGGATGGAAGCCATGGTGGTACACAATGGGACACCACAGGCACGCATGACAACCCCACGCATAGTCTTAACTAAAGTTAGACAGGTGGAAAATGGAAGGTTTACTGGGACCGTGAATAGTCACGCCGCCGCAGGATATCAATGGGGCACGGGCATCGACAATACTACTCTCCTACTGTCGCATGCCCTCGTCGGCCCACACACCACGATAATACTTGAATGTGGAATATGGCCCCCGCGCACGCTGATTAGAAGGAACAAAAAGAGGGGAGAGACCCAACACCAATTCCGGCCTAGTTGTGCCGCCTACGTCATTAAACCCCCTCCTGCCCAGGAAGTAAGAAGGAAGCCAGAGGAGAACACATACTGGAAGGTCGCACGGCATATGGCCACAGTACAGAATAGGACACAGTGTTGGATGTGTATGCACCTTCCCCGCACCAGCACAGCAGGCATACCAATGGTAGTGTTACCCCTATCACTCAATGATTTGTGCTCGAAGCCACTAGATACCAAATGCATTAGTACAACTCTGACAAGCCAAGGTTCTGATGAAACCGCGTGTAAACGAGTTTTCCAGTACTCCCCTCCCATCCTGTCCCGACACTTTGAGGAACGTCCGGCGCCGGTTTGGGTCAAGCCGGCATGGGGGGCCCTCTGCTTAGAAGGAAAGGGCCAAGTAATGGTAGGCAAATCCGTGTGTAGAGATACCCTTCCCGCGGACCCGAGAAAAGGGAAACACACGCTCCTAGTGAACGTTACAAGCTCGCCCTTGCATAACCTCACACACCTCCAGTTGGCATGGAAAGGGGAAAACGGGACAAACACTATCCCAGGTCTTCTCACTTGCATGACCACCCATTTAGTGGCCCCGCACGGGACCATGTTTGTATGCGGGAATAAAGCTTACCCGTATTTACCTGATAATTGGGGAGGAATTTGCTATTTAGGATCAGTTTTCCCTGAGATGGAAATGCGACAGCACTTGCATAATACCACCGCACTCATAAGGACACAACGAAGCACTTATTGGCACGACGACGACACCACTACTTTACACGGCGCTGATTGGGAGAAAGCCGTTAGCTTCTTCTTCCCATGGGCTGGGACGGTCATGAACAGTTACCGCATTGACAAAATTGCGTTAATCTTAGAAACTGTGGCCAACGCCACCGCTACAGCACACGACGAAATGTTGGACACAGTTGTCCATCTGCGTACAATGGTTATGCAAAATAGGGTTGCATTAGATATGCTATTGGCAGAACGAGGAGGGGTATGTGGGATAATTGAGGGTAAATGTTGCACTTTTATTCCTGACCCCTCACAGGGTGTCAGTGCTGCTATTATAACGTTAAGGGAAAGCGCTCACTCATTGACAAGGGATCGATTGGATCGGGAAGCCTCCCACCAGTGGCTTACCGACTGGTTCAAGGGGTGGACAGGCACAATTGTAAAGTGGGTACTAACCGCCTTGGCAATAGTCCTTGGAATCGTGGTTTGTTGTGTAATAATCAAGGCTTTAGTCCTTGCGTGTGTGAGGAAGTTTTCCACAGGATGGACACTGAAGACGACAACAGAAAGGGCCATGGTGATGCTTGAAAAGCTGACCGTGGGTCCAGAGGACACACTGGCCGTCGACGTGACTGCAGACCGCGGATCCTGGAACGACGACCCGGACGAGCCACTGGGCCGCGACAATGAGATCTCCGCTTCCGAAGATTGTTCTTCCATTGTTGATATTACCGATAATGACGTCGAGTACACTTATGCGGACCTCGAAGCATTTCAGGCTACCAGGAGGCCGTTTAAACTGGGCCCGACACGTCGGAAGAAGAAATCGACGATTTCCTGAAGGATTCCTCTCGTTTCTTCACGATATGCCATGCCGTGGCTATGACTATGGGCCGTCCACTCCGCAGGCCTACGCCACCTGAAAATAATGTTACTGATGATGTTACCAATGATGATGTGGGCCACTTGCGAGGGTCCCCGGCTGATGTTTATGTTTCAATGCAGGCTCTGCCTCTCCATGTCTCACGAGCTCACCTTTATGTCTCACAAGCCCACAGTGAGTCAAACGCCACTGACCCAGTTCGGGATTTGGACCCAGCTGTGAACCCAAGCCCGGATGGAGAGGAACTCGATCGTGAAAATACTCTGAGTTCCGAGTCTGATTGTTTTGGAGATTCGCCCTTGAATAACAGCGAAGCAAGCAGCATCGCCTCGGACGATCTCGACTTTGACCCAAAGGAAGTTTCTCTCCCACCTTTGGATCGTTATGCTTTATTTCATGGCCATAGGTTTGAGCCACCTGATACTGACGATGTTGTGTCTTCCCCAGATCACCAGCACGTAAGAGACCTCATGAACATGAATATCGATTGAGCGCTGAAGATCGACAAGGATTTCACTTGGGGAAGCCTGGGCGAGCTCCAGTTGGGGAGGAGTCCGGCTGCACCTCTGTGGACCAAGGGTGGGTCGGAGATCTTCCTGGGTGTGGACCCCGGTGGAACCAGAGGTCTTCGTTGTGGATTTGGCGCGCTATTCGATCTTCATGTCTCTACGGTCTCACCTCATACACCCATCTACACCCGACTTACATCATACATCCACTTACACCCACTTGCACCCACACACCCGCGGATCAGCCTGCTGGGTTCGTTGTGCGGTACTGGGTACGGGACATGCTCACTGGGCTGCATTCGTGTGGTACGTTACGTTTAGTTACACTCTCTCTCTCTCCCACCTCTTTTGGTGGATTTTGTGTGCCATTTGATCACTCTGCTTTTACGGCCTTACATTGCATACTCACATACAGACGCGAATCATCCTACTGAGTTTGTGTGGTGCTTTGGTACGGGACATTCTTACGGGGCTGCCTTCGCGTGATATGTTGAATGATTTTTCTGTTTTTGTTTGAAATAAAGGCCTTTGATTGGCTCGTAGATAACTTTGTATCTTAGATCCAAAAGGGCGGTATGTAGGGAGCTGTAATGCCCCTCCCCCTTTGTATATCCTTGCTGCTTTACCAATTACCAAGTATAACCAATTATATGTTTTGTTTTGACTTGCTACTGTACTCTTTTATGATACTGAGTTCTTTCTACTGCATTGAGTATGTGTAATATCCTAATAAGGAGTCCTCTGCCTGTGTGCTCTGGCCTGCGTGGGCACAATCTCTAGTTCCCCTTTCCAGGCCTTGGAGGCAACTCTTATCTCTCTTTGCCTTTTTCCTGTTTTGCCATTATCTTGCAAGTTGACAGTTTTACGAGTGTCCACTCCCCTTTGTACTTTCCCAAGCCAGCTGCTATACAGAAAGTTGTAAACATGTTGTCACATAATGCTGACCATCTCCTTATCAGAAGCTAACCCATGACTGGCCTTGGATGAACTTCCTTTAATTAACTGAACAACAGGATGGGACTATGGTGGGGGACCCAATGAGCCCATTCTGTCTCTGTGTCTTGTGAGCTAACTCCACCCCTGACTTTCCTTTATATAAAGCAATGTTAATTGAATTATTTCAGAGCATCTTGTTGTACTGTTGGTCATTCCTTGTGAGTTTCAATGCAACTTTGCTGTCCTCAAGCTTGAGTACTCGAGTTCCAATAAATATATCCGTTGCTCCTTTCTTCTGAGTTCTTCTGAGTCCCAAGTCCTAAGTCCCAATCCGACATATATATATATATATATATATATGCATATATATATATATATATGCATATATATATGTATATATATATATATATATATATATATATATATATATATATATATATATATATATATATATATATATATATATATATACATACATACAGTGAAACCTTGACTTACGAGTGCACCAACTTACGAGTTTTCCGAGATACGAGCCGTCGCTCGGTCGGTTTTTTGCTTTGTGATGCGAGCCGAGATCTGAGTTACGAGCGAGCGAGCTTGGATATAAAACACGTAATCGTCGAAAAACATGAGCGAGGTGTGCGTGTTGTCGACTTGGCGAGGCAGTACGATCGTAGTACTTCTACGATATGGAAGATTTTGAAGCAGAAGGAGTCGATAAAGGCTATAACGCCAGCCAAGGGCGTTAAGATTATTTCAAAGCTCCGGACCTCTGTCCATGAAGAGATGGAGAAGTTGTTGTTTGTGTGGTTGACGGAGAAGCAGCTCGCAGGAGATACCGTGACCGAGAGCATCATCTGTGAGAAGGCACGAGACATTTACGGGGATTTGGTGCAGCAGACGGCGGGAACATCAACGGACGAGGCATCGGAAGAGTCATTCAAAGGCAGTCGGGGATGGTTTGATAATTTTAAGAAGAGGACCGGCATTCACTCCGTCGTCAGGCATGGTGAGGCAGCAAGCTCGGATGTGAAGGCAGCTGAAGATTTTATTATAACTTTTGCCGAACTGATAGAAGCCGAAGGATACTGTTACGGACCGCGGATAAGATGTTGGTTTGCCGAGCGGATGGCCCCGCGGCCCTAACAGTTACCCCGACTAACCCGATTCCCGAACGTTGGCCGGATCGCGCCACAGGTATTCAATAGGGAAAAGACAAAGGCGACACGGATGTGAAGAAGAAGAAGAAGACAAAAAGGTTGGAAATACTACTAAATTTATTCCTACTATTTACACGCTCGAAGTAACCAAGGAGAAGGAAGGATAATAAAATAATATACAGAAGAATCAGAGACACAGTGCAATTATTAGCTTACCTACAGTCTTAATTATTACCCAGGGACAGAACAAACAAAGACAGACTCACGCGGGGAATGATGATAGGAATGGTAGGAGGTGGATGGCTGGAGGGGGAGGAAGGTTCAGCTGGACCCGCAGCACGGTCGGGTCGGGGATTAGCAGCCGTCGCCCCTTTCTCGATCGGCGCATTTAGCAGCCGCCATTCCTTCGCGGCCCCGTTCGAAACTGCCGTCAAGGCCCCGAAGCTGCTGTGGCTGAAGCTGCTGTGGCTGCTGCTGCTGCTGTGGCTGAAGCTGCTGTGGCTGAAGCTGCTGTGGCTGCTGCTGCTGTGGCTGAAGCTGCTGTGGCTGCTGCTGCTGTGGCTGAACTTGCGGTGGCTGGAGCTGCTCTTTCCGGGATCCCTTACTCAACTCTTCTCAACTCAACTCAACTCTTCTCGTACTCAACTCCTGCTCAGTCCAACCACCAACCAACGTTCTGACGCGCCTCTCTTTGCACGTCTCTCGCTTGGTCCAACCACGTCTCTTTGCACGTCTCCCTTTTGGTCCAACCATGTCTCTTTCTTGCTTGGTCCAACTACGTCTCTTTGCACGTCTCCCTTTTGGTCCAACCACTTAACTCAACAACTCAACTCTCACTTAGTCCAACCACACACTCGGTTCTTGCGCGCGCGCTTTTATAGCGCCTCAGGCGATCAAGCCGCCGGCCTTCAGGACACGCCCCTCGGTGAGCTCGCTTCGGCCCTGATTGGTGGGCACAGGCCCTCTGACTCCACCCTTGATGACGATGGGCGGGCACGCCCTTCTTCCCCGAGCTGAGCACATGCTTAATGGCGGCTATTGTAGTTGGCAATAGAAGTTTTGGGAGTGGGAATGGGGCATGAAAGGGAATCTATCTTATTTCACTTGGTGCAATGGAGTGTCATCTTAATGGAAGACAAGGCCTTACCCTAATACACATAATAAGGAAATAAGCTACTGAACAGGGGTATTATGGTGTCCTTCATTTATGCTTTATGGAACTAACTACGGGAACGCCCTTTGACCTTTATACAACACTGGAGTAAGGAGGGCGATATTTTAACAACAATTTACACTACGGGATGGTTTGATAATTTTAAGAAGAGGACCGGCATTCACTCCGTCGTCAGGCATGGTGAGGCAGCAAGCTCGGATGTGAAGGCAGCTGAAGATTTTATTATAACGTTTGCCGAACTGATAGAAGCCGAAGGATACATCCCCCAGCAAATCTTCAACTGTGACGAGACAGGGCTCTTCTGGAAAAAGATGCCGAGGAGGACGTATATAACGGCAGAGGAGAAGAGCATGCCAGGCTACAACTTGTTCAGAGTGCCGGCGATAGCTCGCCTTCTCTTTGTGGAAGACACGGTGAGATCCTTAACATCCAACAACTAATGGGACGCAAACGGGGTGCCCAGTTTAGCGGTACACACATTGATGAATCACCCTGCCTGTGAAACACCGATATGACAGGTTATAGCTGGGTCGGGATTCAAACCCAGGCTGGACAGTTTAGAGTCAAGTGTGCGTACCTCCAGTCCAGGCCATCCTGCCAACTTGTATGCTGCATACAGGTGAAATATAAAGCGCGAGATATTTTTATATAGATATTTAAAAAAAAATTGGTGTGGTTTTTGGGGGGCTGAAACAGATTAATAGCATTTCAATTCATTTTAATGGGGAAATTTAATTTGAGAAACGAGCAAATTGAGTTACGAGCTCGGTCACAGAACGAATTAAACTCGTAAGTCAAGGTTTCACTGTATATACATATATATATATATATTATATATATATTATATATATATATATATATATATATATATATATATATATTATATATATATATATATATATATATATATATATATATATATATATATATATATATATATATATATATATATATATATATATATTATATATATATATATACTCAAAGGCAAAAGTTATTGTGACACACAAACAACAAACAGAATCAGTGTTAAACTTTTACTGCCGCGAATGAAATGTTATTACATGGAAAGACAAATGTTTCAAGGTATGGTAACGATCAACAGTCCATAAGAACAGTGCACCTGGCATATGCAAATGAGCCACAACACAAGAGGGGGTTCACAAGCAAGTTCACACAGTCAGTAGCGAGTGTGTCCACCTTGTGCATTGATGCAGGCCTGGCACCTTCGCCTCATTGAGGCCACTAAACGTCGATGAAAGTCCTTGGGAAGATCATTCCATATCCGAGGAAGGATTTGGTGGAGTTCCTGCAGCGTTTTTGGAGGATTCGGATGACGTCATAAACGTCGCTCCATTTCATCCCAGACGTGTTCAATGGGTGACAAATCAGGGGATCTTGCAGGCCAGGGTAACACATTAACATTGCTCTGATTAAGATACTGCTGTACAACTCGAGCAACGTGTGGTCTGGCATTATCGTGTTGAAACGTCACTCTAGGGCCGTTCTGTTGCAAAAACGGTAAAGCGGCCATTTGCAAAATCTCGTCTCGGTACCTCACAGCATTCCAGTTCCCCTCAATCACAATCATTGGCGTTCTTGCTGCAGCTGTTATCCCACCCCAGATCATAACGCCCCCACCTCCAAAACGATCCCCTTCCAGAACACATGGCCTGATGTAACGTTCACCTGTGCACCTGTAGACACGTATCCTACCGTCAGCTCGGTGAAGCTGTGCCAAATGGTGTTTCTATGGACGTTGAATCGATGAGCAACATCACGCTGCGAGGTACCAGACTGAAGCATACCTATAGCTCTCCATCTGTCATTTTCCCCGAGGCGTGGTATGTCGAACTTGTTCCAGAACGATGAATAGAGGTGTTTTTCTGACTTCTGCACTTCTTAAGACTGCATTGAGTGGAAATGACAAGCGTCTGGTTGTCTGGCCTTTTAAAGTGAACATTGCTGGCCATTTTTCTCGAATATGTCATGCTTCTTGCAAATTTCATGCAATTCGAACAACAACTGCTTGGTTGCGTTTCTTCGACCATTTTAACACACTCTTTCTCTGGTTCAAATCCAAAAATTCATTCACAAGATTACCAATGAAAAAATTCCATGTCACACTAACTTTTGCCTCTGAGTATATATATATATATATCTATATATATATATATACACACACATACATACATATATCTATGTTGCATATATATACATATACATATATATATCTATATATACATATATATTGCATATATATTATATATATATATACACGGAGGATGTGCATGAGAGGAAGAGAGGAAAGTACAGTGAGCTGGAGGCAGAGTGCCGGGAGAAGGGTTGGCGAGTTTCGTGTCAGCCATTTGAGGTGGGGTGTAGAGGGTATATTGGCAATTCCTTTTCTGCATTTCTTGCTAGGCTGGGATTATGTGGGACAAAAAGAAGGAGGATGTGTGACAAGGTGGCCCAGGTTGCCTTGAAAGGCTCATTTTGGATATGGAGGAAGTTTATGGAGGCACGTCGAACGGTGTAGGTTGGTTGTGTGTTTTTTTTTGTTGTTGTTGTTTTTTTTACTATTATTATTTCTTATTTTGTGTTTATGAGTGAGTGGGTGAGGGTTTGTGTTTTTGCATGAATTAATTTTTGCATGAGTGTGTGCTTTTGTATGTTGAGTGGTGTATGTTGTAAGGGTAGGCGGTTGGTTGGTTGATGTTGTGTTTGTGTGTGTGTGTGTGTGTGTGTGTGTGTGTGCGTATGGGTGTGTATGTGTGTGTATGATGATCTGGTGTGTTTTGTTGGTGAGTGGTGAAGGGTATAAAGGTGGGTGTTTGAGTGTTCCACCATGTTTGTTTGGTGCTGTGGATTCTGGATGCGGAGGTGTTGTTGTTGTCGTCTGCGTTCGCACTGGCTGGGGGTGGGGGTATGTCCGCATCCAGGTGTAGTTGCTGCATGTTGATGTGTATGTGCCCTTGCTGGCCCACCTTAGCTGACCGTATCTAGGTTGAAGGGCTGAAACGGGATGATGCTGAGGACCTCGACTGAGGACCCGGTCAGTGCGGCACACTTGTGACCAGGTGTGTTTTGAACTTCTATATATATTTATTGTTGCGGATCTCAGGGGACGGCTCTTCCCTTATCAAGGGGGGGTTAATCCCCTTGTCCTTTTAGCTGGCCGTCCCGAGTCCTTAGAAGTTATAACGCTCCTAAAAGGTCGGTATTAGCTCGGGTCATTGGTCAATGCAGTCCCAAATGCCTACTTACTAACCCGACCGTAAAGCAGGGAAATAACTCCTGCTTGAACCACGGATGTGATGGAATATGCCAGGCGCATGGCAATCCGCGATCCGAGCCGTTAACAATAGGACTAAACCCGATTCTAAGCGGTTCCTAATTGTGCCACAGGTACTCAATTGAGAAAAGACGAAAGCGAAGGGATTAAGGAAAACCAAGAAAGAGCAAGGTAATTTATTTACAAATACCGTATGCAGAAAGAAAGAGGAAACAAAAGGAATATACAAGAAAGAAAGAGGAAGTTGCAGGACACAGGGCAGTCTTAACTACAGTCTTAACCTACGACCCCAGACAAACACACACACTCACACGGGGATTGTAGCTGGTAGGGTGGAAGGTCCAGGTAGATGATCCAGTGATGGGGTCCAAGCTCCAGGTGAGGCTCCGATTCCGCAGGCGAAAACCTGGCAGGCAGCTCTGCGTATCGTACAATGTGAGCGGACCTTACATATAGCGCGGGGACTGGGATGCTTTGTACGGAATAACTGTACATTCGCGCCAAGCGCTCTCCCTCTCAAAGTTCTTTCAATGCGCGCGCCTCCAACACCGCGTAAGTCCTCCGAAAGAAGTTCCTTCAATCACGACGGTCCCCTGCGCAGTCCTTTGCAAATGTGCGCTCCTGGATAAGTCCTAGTCCGAGTCTGTAAAAGGGCTTTGCGCTCGCACTTATATAACGCGATCCAAGATCACTCTGCGCTCCGCCAAGCCACGCCCGTCAGTCATATTACATCAGCCCTGGTTGGCTGGTGGGGGCTTACCAGCCACGCCCTTGATGGCTGGATGACGTGGCTACACCTTGTTCCTGGCGTTCCACCCCCTTTCTCGGGTCTGGCAGCGAACAAAGGCGCATAACAAATTTGGAGGAGCCATGGGGTACAGACTGTAGGGGCGCGCTATGGCGTCGCTTGGAGAGGGAGGTCGCAAAATGGACGGATTGAAATGGGACCTACTCTTATTTGATTGACGCAATGCAGATTCAACTATTGGA
Organism: Myxine glutinosa; assembly: GCF_964187855.1. NCBI lineage: Eukaryota > Metazoa > Chordata > Myxini > Myxiniformes > Myxinidae > Myxine > Myxine glutinosa. Next base: position 16,231,498 of record NC_136268.1, read on the forward strand.
AACCCAGCCTTAACTAAACACATAATAATGAAATAACTGGAATTCCTATGGTGACCTACGTGTTGCTGTGGCCTAACTAAGGGTGCTACCTTTAACCTTTAATGTCATATTTACAAGTGATTATTTATTTACAAGTGAGGGTTCTAAAACCGCAACAAAACATATATATATTGTTGTGGTTTTGAGAATAAAGGCAACCCCCCTTTTAGTTAGTTGCACCACAACATGTAGCCTCGCTTTAGCCAGTTATTTCTTATTAAATGTGAAGTATAGTCTTCTTCCCAGTGTTAGTATGCGTTGAGGCAGGTAAGTAAGGGTAGGCCTCATTGGGCCTGGAATGCCATGTGGTGGGCCTAGGACAAGTCGAGGAGGCCCAAGGGAGGAGTCGGAGGGCGTGGCTGGTAAGCAGCAAACAGTCAACGGGAGCTAAAGGGGTATGGCCAATAACAACGGCCAATGATAGCTAAAGGGGAGTGGCCAGCAGCAGGCGGCCAATGGGAACTAAGGGGAGTGACTGATGAGGGGCTATCACGACACGTGACCCCCGGTGGCCAGTGGAGGCCCGTGGAACATTCTAGTGGGGCTCCGGTGGGATATAAGATCCGGCCCGGATTCCCGAGAGAGCTCTCTCTAGCCCAGGACTCCGAACGAGCTCTCTGCTGCCCCTCGTTCTCCCTGGCTCTGGTCTCTCTTTTGCCCTCGCTCTCTTGAGTTTCAGGCTCTCGCAGGACGATCTCTCTCGTGGCCCTGTACTCCGACGATCTCCCTGCCTGGACTCCCTGCACGTGCACTTTTGCGTCGCTGGCTTCGGGACATGCTGCGCGGATCCCGTTCATGCAAGACTGGGGTCGACGTCCCTGCCGCAAACATCACCAAGGGGAGGCGCCCAACGAGCCGTCGAGGGCAAGCTGTGCCAAGCGGCCGCGCATTGGGCGTGTCCTCTTCTTCCTCCCCTTCCCCGAGCGAGTCAGAGGGCCCTTGTCTGGGTAACGTAAGTAAGGACTGTTAAGTTTTTCTCCTGTGTCTCTTTTCTCTCCCCAAGTGTACATTTGTTAATAAACCTGTGCTTGTTTCCAACTTGGCCGTTTTAGTCCCTTCACCATTGGTTTCGCATTGCACGAGATAAGACCGCTCGATCGGGTTCCAAGTAATTAACGGCACAAGTTATGCGACACGCAAACCGCTCGGGTGTATCAGACCAGCGTGACTCATGTGAGGTCCAGCCCCCGTCCTCGCTGCGGCGTGTGTATCGAAGGTACTCGGGTTGTGACTGGAAATCCTTCCACGCGCTCGCTGCGGGTTTGGCGGCTGTAATTGCTCAGCAATCCACCCCCCCCCCCCCCCCATGAGAGTAAAGTGGGTAGCGGCCTTGTGGACTCGAAGCTCGAGGGGGAGCAGGGCTTAATCCTCCCTCAGTACGTCGACGAGCTCGAGATACGCAACAAAAAAAAAAAAAAAAAAAAAAAAAAAAAATATATATATGTGTATATATATATATATATATACATTTTTTTTTTTTTTTTTATTATTATTCTTTTTTTGTATACTGAATCGAGGCTCGTGAAAGAGCTAACATTTATTTCACAAACAAATCAACCAGACAAACAAAATATACAAAAAGAGGCAGCGGAAGACAGGATGGGGAGAGAAGGGGAAGCACACAACCACAACATTTGAGAGCAGGGAGAAGTGTGGGAGGGAGAGGGATTGGGGGCAGGAGGCGTGGGAAGGGGAGGGGGGGGGGGGGAGAGGTATAAAACACAAGGGGACCGAAATTAGCGGGGGTAGAAAAGATCAAGGTTTTGGATGGGGGAGGATAAGAGATGGTGGTGAACAGCTGTTTTAAAGACCTGGAGGGTGGAGTGGGATTGAAGAGAGTGAGGGAGTTTGTTCCACAGGCGGGAGAAAAGAGGAATGAAGGAGTGAAGGTGAGCAGAAAGTCTTGATTTTGGCAGTTTAACCAAAAGAGGGTTGCAGGCAGATCTTGTGCGACCTGAAGGAATATTTGGGGGACAGAGCCCAGAGAGGGCTGGGGGGCAAGGCCAGAGAGGAGTCGGTAGAAGACGGAAAGACCACCAACCTGCCTGCGGTGAGTGAGTGAAAGGCCCTTGGAGTTAGCTTCATCGCGGGAGATTCCAATGATTCTGAACGCTTTGGTTTCAACAGCGTGAAGACGTGCTAGGTGTGAGGCAGGAGCACCAGACCAGAGGGGAGAGCAGTATTCCATAGAGCTGCGGATGAAAGCCTTGTATGTGGTGAGGAGCTCAGGTGTGCCAAGGAAGGACTTCGCACGACGGAGGATGCCCAGTCGGTGACTGGCTTTGGAGGCCAGATTTGAAATGTGGTTTTCCCAGGAACGATCATGGCAAATAGTGAGACCCAAAAGCTTGAGTGACAGAACTTCGTGGAGAGGATTATTCAGAAAGTGGATGGGAGGGTTTTCCAGTCGGTCTTTTCGGAGAGACATCGTAAGAGTGTGAGATTTATAAGGATTGAAAGACATGTTCCATTTGTTTGCCCAGTCTGTGATTTTGTCCAGGTCTGCAGAGAGTGAGGAGGCTGCAGACTGCCGATCTGAGGGATGAGGAATGGAGCGACAGAGAGTAGAGTCGTCAGCAAAGAGATAGAGAGAGGATTTTCAAGAGAGTCAGAGAGATCATTGATGAAGACCAGAAAAAGCACAGGGCCCAGAACACTACCTTGGGGAACTCCAGCCTGAACAGGAAGAGGAGATGAGAGAAACCCATTCAGGGCCACACGTTGACTACGACCAGAGAGGAAGTCTGCAAGCCATGCATGGAGATTTCCATGGACACCAAAGGAGGAGAGTTTGGTGAGCAGAGCAGGGTGCCAGACCGTATCGAAGGCACGTGAAATGTCAAGGGAGACGGCTCTAATTTCCTGTTTGGCGTTGAGGACCTCCATCCATTGTTGAGAAAGCAGAAGCAGCATGTCCAGAGTAGAGTGACCAGGTCTGAAACCAAATTGATGATCAGAGATCAAGCCATTGGAGAAGTGGAAAGATTTCATATCTGAAGCAATGATGGATTCCATGACTTTGCTGATAATTGGGAGAAGGCTGATTGGTCTGTAGTTGCTGGGATCTGTTTTTGCACCTTTTTTGTGCAAAGCAGTGATGTTGGCTGATTTCCAAGCAGATGGCAGATGACCTTGAGCAAAAGAGAGGGTGAAGAGAACAGAAAGAGGGAGTGAAAGAGCGGAAGCACATGATTTTAGGACCCGTGGGCTGATGCCGTCAGGACCAGTTGCAGAATCAGTGTCGAGGGTTGACAGAAACTTTTCCACCTTGTCAGGAGGAAAGGACACAGAGTCCAGGAGCAGCTGGGTCCGACTGGGTATGGTGGGTACAGAGAGGGATGGGTTTGGGACACAAGATTTAGAGGCAAACACAGAGTTGAGGCATTCAGCTTTTTCACATGCGGAGTCAGCCGTTAAGCCGTTTGAGGTGAGGGAGGGGATGGAGAGGGAACAAACACCAGAAACAGATTTGACCAGACGCCACCAGGATTTGGAAGAGGGAGACAGATAAGAGAGTTCGGTCTTGAGAATGGTGAGATATTGTTTCCTGGCTCTCCTGAGGGTGGACACACACTTGTTTCGGGCTTTGTGAAAGGAAATGAGATTTCCTTCCGTTGGATTTGCTTTCCAGGAGACGAAAGCAAGTTGTTTCAGGGCAACAGCCTCACCACAAGATTCCGTGTACCATGGACGGGAGGAAGGGTATGACAACTGAAGACGAGATGGGATAAATCTGTGGATGGGAGAGAGCAATTTACTTTGAAAGAATTCCCAGGATGAGTTGATGTCAGAGGCGGTAGAGATGGGAGACCAGTCCAGATGATTGATGGCTGCTTGAAGACCGTGCCAGTTGGCCTGAGTGAAATGCCAGACTCGTCGACGCTGAGGAGGCTCTCTGAGAATGGTCAGAGAGATGTCCACTTTGACAAGCACATGATCAGATGAGCCAATTGGAGCAGAAGAAGAGCAGCAGACATTTTCAGGGAAGTTAGTCATAACCAAATCCAGAAGAGAAGATGCTCCGTTGACTGAGTTTCGGGTCGGGAAATTGACAGATTGTGTCAGTCCCAGTGAGTCGCATAAGTCCTTTGCTGAGGAGCCATGGCTGGTGAGAGAGGTACCCACACCCAGCCAACTGGCATGGTGACAATTGAAATCACCACATATGAGGAAGAGAGAGTTGGGATGGGTAGATAGAAGTTGGTCCATATTATCAGACAGCGAGATGTAGATGGAGTCATCGCTGTTTGGTGGACGGTACAACACACATATGAACAAAAGGTGGGAGCAAAGGGGAAGCCGTAGCCAAAGGTATTCCTGGGGGTGAGGTGGAGAGAGGGCAGTGGAGGGCGAGTGAGGAAGATAGTTTTTTTTATAAAGATAGCAACCCCACCTCCAGGACGAGGCTCAGGTCTATCATGCCGGAGGAGGGAGTAACCTGGGAGAGATACCAAGGCATCAGAGACATCATGAAGGAGGAAAGTTTCTGTTAAGCAGATCACATCTGGTTTGTCAGAAGGAACCTGTATGGAGAGATCAGTCAAGTTTGAGCGAAGGCCCCGGATGTTTGAGGTCCATACCGTTAATGAAGAGGAAGGGGGAGCATCGGGTCCAGAACAGGGGGGGGGGGGGGGAGGGGTAGGGTAAGATGTGGAAGAGGAGGAAGAGGTAGGGAGAGCTGTTGAAGGTGTGTCAGAGATTTCAGAATAGCTTGGAGAAAGGGAAGAATGGGGCGGACAAAAGGTTTGATGGAGATTGGGTGAGGCACAGTGAGGTGTTATTTGAGGAGGGGGAAGAGCGAGGCAGAAGGTTGGGGGAGATGAAGGTGAAAGTTGGAAGGGGGAAGAAGCAGGGAGGATGCTTTGAGGAGGAGGGGTGAGAGGGGAGTCTAGGAGGGGAGGAGCGAGGGAGAGTCTCGGAGGGGAGGGGTGTGGGGGGAGTTTAGGAGGGAGGGGAGGGAAGGGGCAAGGGGGGAGATTTGAAAGGGTTCGGTGATGGGGAGGATTTGGAGGGGAGGGGTGAGATTGGATTTTGAAAAGTGTACGATTCATGGGAAACGAACATTTTTTGCAAATTGAGTTTGAGACCTTCGAGTCAAAAATACGTTTGAGGACGCTGAAGGAGGGGTGGAGTTCTGGATAGTTTAGGGAATGTAGAAAGGAGGAACTGTAAGAGATGGTATTATATATATTTTTTGGAATGAATAGATTTGGTGAGCAAGACGAAAGCATCCTTTTGTAGGAGAAGAGGAAAAGGGTGTTATAATATATGAGAGAAAATAGTTGTTCGGGGGAGAGATTATACATTTCTAACCACGTGATCGCGTGATCGTGAACAAAGAACGAACGAACAAAAAAGAACAACAAATAAACGAATAACACCTGGGAAAGAAATATGTTTTTGGGTTGTTTTTTTTTGAGTAGAGATATTAAACAAGGAGGTATGGGGTGAACGACTGGGACGAAACAAAGAACGAAAATAAATGCAGCGCATTCGACGAATCGCTGAGAGAAAAACAAAACCACAAGGTCGGAGACGGTACGGTAGCCAAGCCTATGAGTACTAGGCCTCAGAATACTCGATACGCATTAACCGACATTAACCGACGTGTATATATATATATATATATATATATATATATATATATATATATATATATATATATATATATATATATATATATATATATATATATATATATATAATATATATATATATATATATATATATATATATATATATATATATATATATATATATATATATATATATATATATATATATATATATATATAGACTGCAGCACGATATCTCAAAACGTTAGGTACAGATTCAAACAAAGTTTGGTGAACTGCTTGGGTTACAGACAAATTGATTCGATTTTGATGAATATTCAGCTCCGGATCGCGATAAAAGACGTTTTTAACTTTTCAAGTGATTTTTCACCATTCAGAGATGGGGCCGAAAACAATATCTAGCATGGTATCTCAAAATATTGTGGACGGGCTATGACAAAACTTGGTGGATGAGTTGGGTAGGTGACAAGAAGAAGGCCACTTGATTTTGGTTCCGGTCCGGATCCAGATCCCTCCTATCAGTGGGGTACAAAACATCAACTGTTCAGCCTGGCCGAGGCATGCACTCCAACAGCTTTGGTTCGTAACTGCAATCCTCGACAACTGATGTTTTCTATCTAATAACCATCTCACCTACACTTTGTTGTCTTCACCACCACTCCTTTCCACTTGCCCTCTTTTTCACACGAGCCATTCCACCATTGTTTATCAAAACATCATGTAAATAACCTTGTTATCGTCAAGAAAAAGATTGAAAACATCAACAGGTAGTGCCGGTTGGTACCATCATGCAGTCCACATCCAGGTAATCCAAGAGCGACGACATCTGAAGCATGTGCACGTAGGAAGTTCACGAACTCTCGCAGGGCAGGCCATCCACCATCGCACTCAACAAATATTTCCAACTCAGAGTGACAGCGACGTGATGTACGAGATTCAATATGAATGAGCTGCACGTGTTTCTCCTGCATGCGTAAATAGGTGTCATAACACAGGTAAGTCGAGCAACTCACATTACTGTATACTCTATCCACGTTTTAAACGGTGAAGTAGCTTCAATATTTGACTTTGACCATCCATCCGTCCATCCTTCAAAAATGAAGAAGAGGAACCGTTCAACCCCACCTTGTTTAATTTTAAAGGGGTCTAAAGGGTAATTTTAAAGGGTAATTCTAAAGGGTTATTCTAAAGGGTAATTCTAAAGGGTAATTCTAAAGGGTGCTTCTAAAGGGTAATTCTGAAGGGTAATTCTAAAGGGTAATTCGAAAGGGTAATTCTAAAGGATAATTCTAAAGGGTGATTCTAAAGGGTAATTCTAAAGGGTAATTCTAAAGGGTAATTCGAAAGGGTAATTCTAAAGGATAATTCTAAAGGGTGATTCTAAAGGGTAATTCTAAAGGATAATTCTAAAGGGTGATTCTAAAGGGTAATTCCAAAGGGTAATTCTAAAGGGTAATTCTAAAGGATAATTCTAAAGGGTAATTCTAAAGGGTTATTCTAAAGGGTAATTCTAAAGGGTAATTCTAAAGGGTTATTCTAAAGGGTAATTCTAAAGGGTGATTCTAAAGGGTGATTCTAAAGGGTAATTCCAAAGGGTAATTCTAAAGGGTAATTCTAAAGGGTAATTCTAAAGGGTAATTTTAAAGGGTAATTCTAAAGGGTTATTCTAAAGGGTTATTCTAAAGGGTTATTCTAAAGGGGAATTCTAAAGGGTGCTTCGAAAGGGTTATTCTAAAGGGTAATTCTAAAGGGTGATTCTAAAGGGTAATTCTAAAGGGTGCTTCTAAAGGGTAATTCTGAAGGGTAATTCTAAAGGGTAATTCGAAAGGGTAATTCGAAAGGGTAATTCTAAAGGATAATTCTAAAGGGTGATTCTAAAGGGTAATTCTAAAGGGTAATTCTAAAGGGTAATTCGAAAGGGTAATTCTAAAGGATAATTCTAAAGGGTGATTCTAAAGGGTAATTCTAAAGGATAATTCTAAAGGGTGATTCTAAAGGGTAATTCCAAAGGGTAATTCTAAAGGGTAATTCTAAAGGATAATTCTAAAGGGTAATTCTAAAGGGTTATTCTAAAGGGTAATTCTAAAGGGTAATTCTAAAGGGTTATTCTAAAGGGTAATTCTAAAGGGTGATTCTAAAGGGTGATTCTAAAGGGTAATTCCAAAGGGTAATTCTAAAGGGTAATTCTAAAGGGTAATTCTAAAGGGTAATTTTAAAGGGTAATTCTAAAGGGTTATTCTAAAGGGTTATTCTAAAGGGTTATTCTAAAGGGGAATTCTAAAGGGTGCTTCGAAAGGGTTATTCTAAAGGGTAATTCTAAAGGGTTATTCTAAAGGGTAATTCTAAAGGGTTATTCTAAAGGGTTATTCTAAAGGGTTATTCTAAAGGGGAATTCTAAAGGGTGCTTCGAAAGGGTTATTCTAAAGGGTAATTCCAAAGGGTAATTCTAAAGGGTAATTCTAAAGGGTTATTCTAAAGGGTAATTCTAAAGGGTTATTCTAAAGGGTAATTCTGAAGGGTAATTCTAAAGGGTAATTCTAAAGGGTAATTCTAAATGGTAATTCTAAAGGGTGATTCTAAAGGGTAATTCCAAAGGGTAATTCTAAAGGGTAATTCTAAAGGGTGCTTCTAAAGGGTAATTCTGAAGGGTAATTCTAAAGGGTAATTCGAAAGGGTAATTCTAAAGGGTGATTCTAAAGGGTAATTCTAAAGGGTAATTCTAAAGGGTGATTCTAAAGGGTAATTCGAAAGGGTAATTCGAAAGGGTAATTCTAAAGGGTAATTCTAAAGGGTGATTCTAAAGGGTAATTCCAAAGGGTAATTCTAAAGGGTAATTCTAAAGGATAATTCTAAGGGGTAATTCTAAAGGGTTATTCTAAAGGGTAATTCTAAAGGATAATTCTAAAGGGTAATTCGAAAGGGTAATTCTAAAGGGTAATTCTAAAGGGTAATTCTAAAGGGTAATTCTGAAGGGTAATTCTAAAGGATAATTCTAAAGGGTGATTCTAAAGGGTAATTCTAAAGGGTAATTCTAAAGGATAATTCTAAAGGGTGATTCTAAAGGGTAATTCTAAAGGGTAATTCTAAAGGGTGATTCCAAAGGGTAATTCCAAAGGGTAATTCGAAAGGGTAATTCTAAAGGGTAATTCTAAAGGGTAATTCTAAAGGGTGATTCTAAAGGGTAATTCCAAAGGGTAATTCTAAAGGGTAATTCTAAAGGATAATTCTAAAGGGTAATTCTAAAGGGTTATTCTAAAGGGTGATTCCAAAGGGTGATTCCAAAGGATAATTCTAAAGCGTGATTCTAAAGGGTAATTCCAAAGGATAATTCTAAACGGTAATTCGAAAGGGTAATTCTAAAGGAAATTCTAAAGGGTGATTCTAAAGGGTGATTCCAAAGGGTAATTCTAAAGGGTAATTCTAAAGGATAATTCTTAAGGGTAATTCTAAAGGGTTATTCTAAAGGGTTATTCGAAAGGGTTATTCTAAAGGGTAAGTCTAAAGGGTAAGTCTAAAGGGTAATTCTAAAGGGCAAATCTAAATGGTAATTCTAAAGGGTAATTCTAAAGGGTAATTCAAAAAGGTGATATTAAAAGGATAATTCTAAAGGGTAATGCTAAAGGGTAATTCGAAAGGGTAATTCTAAAGGGTGATTCTAAAGGGTAATGCTAAAGGGTTACTTTTGGGTCTCACTATTTGCCATGATCTTTCCTGGGAAAACCACATTTCAAATCTGGCCTCCAAAGCCAGTCGCCGACTGGGCATCCTCCGTCGTGCAAAGTCCTTCCTTGGCACACCTGAGCTCCTCACCACATACAAGGCTTTCATCCGCAGCTCTATGGAATACTGCTCTCCCCTCTGGTCTGGTGCTCCTGCCTCACACCTAGCCCGTCTTCACGCTGTTGAAACCAAAGCGTTCAGAATCATTGGAATCTCCCGCAATGAAGCTAACTCCAAGGGCCTTTCACTCACTCACCGCAGGCAGGTTGGTGGTCTTTCCGTCTTCTACCGACTCCTCTCAGTAGTGTATATATGTTGCTTCTGGGACACTCTCAATATTCCCATTGACTTACATGTTAATTTTTCCCCTCCCTCATTGCCCCTAAACACCTCTATTTCTCTCACCCTGTTCTTTACGAACCTTCTAACCTTTTGACATGTTATCCTTATTCATTAGACCACTTAAACAATGGTCCTTCTGTGTGAACCTGTGATCCTTCTGACCTTATGGACCTTTTAACCTTTTACTCTTAATATCATCTGGTGAATCATCTTTGGCCCACTCAAACAATGACCCTACAAATATTTGTTTATGCGTGGGAAATAATTTGATTATCTTGCCACTCCCTTCACCATCTAATATATTAACAAAAAAGATGTTTGAGTTTGGTTCTTTATTAAGATATTTTAACTGAGCTAAGATAAAATGGTAAACCTCCCTCAATGTTCTTGTTTGAGTGCCTCCAGTGCCACATACCATTTTTAAATTAAAGTATATATTTTCCTGACAACCATCAAAGTTTTCCGTCCACTCAAAAATATTTCCATCTTTTTTACCCAATTCACCGGTATTTAAATTAATTCTCTTATTTGTTTTGTAAATTTTTTTACCAGTTGTCTTTTCAATTATACCTATTTGATATTTTTCACATTCGTTATGTTTACCATTTATATACCAAGGTTGATTACACCTCCACTCTTTAGTCTGGTTGGTACTTGGTTCTATCATTTATATAATTGTAAAAAGGCGGCGGTAGTCCGTTAAAATCCCTAACCCCCCTTTTTAACTTATCACTTATATACTTATATAACCATAAGGGAGACTATCAATTCCATTTTCTAAAATAAACCTCTTATCATCAAAAGCCCCCAATGCTTTCTTATTCACCTCTTCTGAATATAATTTATGTTTATAACTTCTTATTCCATTAATCTTTCTAAACTCTTCTTTCTTTGTTGTTAAACAGTTGTAATAATCCTTAAAGTTTATTGTTTCTTTAATGACATTTTTCTTTATGCCTTTTAACTTCTTATCAGTTTTTTCAACGTTATTCACAATGTATTTATAAGCATAAGCCTTAGACCTCAATCCCACAAATTCACTCATGACATTTCCTCCTAATTCATCCTTAAACTTTCCAATCACCTTTTTATTTTTAGAAGAGAACAACTCACTCTCTGGACTGTAATTACTAGTGTCATAGATATTAATGTCCTTTTTCATGTCTGAATAAACATCATCAGTATTAATTTGCAAAATAAAACTATCTGTATCCATATAAAGTAGATGAACATCATTTTGATATTTCTTCCTCAAGTTATTATAAAAGTAATCATACATTAATGACTTTGATAAATCAAGAATTGATGTTCCAATATAAATAGGTTTGTCCATTTTAATACTCTCTTTAATCAAATGGATCGCACAAAAGTTCTCAGTAAAGACCTCAGCTCTAGTAAAACTTGGTCTATTAATTAATTTTGATGCTTGTTTCCAAGATGTTGATAGTCTGATATTTTGTCTTTTTCTCACATTTTCCATGGTCTTACCAAAGACCACATTATTCATCAATTTATAAAAGTCTTTCTCAAAATCTGTTTTTGACTCTGTTCTTCTTTGTGTATTAAAATCAATGTACCCCTTCAACCAATGACTTTGATTGAACTTTAGAACCCTATGGATCTTCTCTACTCTTAGACCTTTTCATAAATATTGTCGCAAATTTCTTTGGTGTAGAACATAATTTTTCTTGTTATATAATGTAGTAAGTAATTTTTCTGTTGATTCACCTATATTAAATGATTGTTGATAATCACTTAACCACTCCTTCTTTGGACTTTCCTTTTCACAAGCAAATGGGAGATCTTTGTGTAGGTTATGAAGTTCCTCTGGATATTTCAAATCGACCTCAAAATAATAACCAACCTTTGAATCATTCAATTATTTTTGTGTAGAGATACATACATCTTGTAAAACCTTTTTGTAATCTTTTTCCTTTACCCATCTAAGTTTTCCATAAGGAAGAGCCTGAGACATTGCCCAGCCATACAGGTTGTTCGCATCATAATACATCAAGTAGGAGCTCTCTACCGATGGATTATAATTTGGAATGTACTTGTTATTTGCTTTAGCATATCTCTTTGAACAGACTTGTGAAATTCCTCCTCTCTTTGCCTTTTCAATCATCAAAAGCATATCAACATCGGTTATCAAATCCAAATCTTGTTTTGTCATTTTTAACATCGCGCTCCAAGCCAATCCAGGAGCAGTGTAATAGTGAGCAGGATCCAATCCATATCCAGAATGACAGATTGTTCTGAAAGCCTCAAACACATCAGCCAACAAAAGCACATCAGTTTTGAGGTACAAATCGTGATACTCACCAAGATTCTTAATGTTATATTTTTTCCAAACATTTTGTGCGTGTACATAATCTTTATCAGATATATGACTATTATTTAATTTGTTATATAAATTTTCTTTTAAAGGAAGTTGTGTTTCATTGAATCTCTCAAATGAGTCCATATAGTCATAGGGGTAAATTCCCTTTTGTGTTAGAAAATCTTAATCTAAAAAATACTCTGAAAGACATGGAAATTCTTTTAGATTTTGAACCAAGTTAGCCAATGGACTTGCCATGAATTTAAATGTATCAAGAAATCTGATATGAGTAATAGGAGATCTGTGAATTGTTTTTGTGAATGAAATGTATTTCTGATCCGTGATTGGTATTGCTGAGATACTTCCAGAAGTCTTTGAGAGTTCCTTGATAAATAGATGTGTATCATAATGAGCGTTGTTATGAAGAAAGACAGGAATGAAAGAGGGGAGTTGATAATTAATATTACAACTTTGATGAGCGGACCTCTATATTTACCAGTGAGATGACAATGGTCTCTAACCTTTAGACCTTTACCAATTTTCTCCTCACAAATATGACAGACATTGTTTTTTATAAATTCCCTTTTTTCTTTACTTGTTAAGGACATTGGTTTATTGGTTTCTCTCATTATCTTGGTTAATCGAACACAGTCTTTTTCTAGTCGTTTCACAAACTCCTCTGGGGTATTTGAGCCTCTATACATCTCTAACTTGTTATATTTATCACCAACGGATGATTTGATATAATAACAAAAACCACAAGGAGTATGTTTTTGATATTTATTTGTATACGATTCTTTTGGATCTGGAGAAGCAGTATCAATTTTTTCTAAAATACTTTCAAAATCAGCATATATAACAAATGGATGTTTTATTGTTTTCTTTTCAACTTTGAATGTGATCTTTGAGTCTTTTTTAGGCATGTTGATTACCGTTGATTTATGTTCACCACAATAATTTGAATGTTTATCTAATCTTTCTTGTGTATGGAAGAAGTTAAGACAACGCATACAAATATATATTTTATTTGTTCTTTTACATACTTGTGGTTTTATTAATTTTCTAATATCTTTGATGTATGTATAATGTGAATTTTCGTCTGAATTAAAATATAGAAGATTAATACGAGTTTGTTTACAATTGTCAGAAAGCTTTAAAACCTGAATGTTGTTTGTTTCTGTTAGACCATAAACATTAACTGATAAATTATTCAACTTTTCAAATTTAGGATTATCATTTAAAGTCATCGGAAACTTTAGATCTTTCGTATTTAATGTATTCTCATATTTTTTATAATGAGATACTCTTTCATCATGAAAATGTGGAGGATGTAAGTGTGCTAGAATAGACCAGAGAAAACATTTATTGTCTTCATTTTTGATATTGATAACTGCTTTTCTATTTTTGATAACACTGGGTAAATCAATGTAAGAAGAAGCTTTTAGAGGATCTGATTTAAGAATATGAATGTCTATGTAAATAATTTTTCCTATATTGAATCCACTTCCTACGATTGAATTATCCACATCTTGCTCTTGTTTAATAAGTTCATCATAGACTCCTGATGTTTTAAAATCTTGATATGAAGATATAAAGTGTGGCTCAGTTCTCATGTATGGTGTATCTATAACTCCTTCGTCCTTTGTCATTTCTAATTTTACTCCCATATAAAATTTAAGTGGTTTCATTTCTTTTAGTGTTTTTTCACTCAACGTTTGAACAGCAGGTTTAACTATTTCTACAGCATCAACTATAGACTCTGGTTCAGGAGGTTTGAAGTTAAAGACTCTTATTTTAATATGTCCTTTGAATGCACCATCAGAGTTTTTAATAGTAAACAATTTTGACAAGTGTTTGTTAGTTTTAAGATGGGCTTTAAACCCCTTCTTGAGGATGGTTGTTTTACAGACCTTACAATGTTTTGTTTTAGGTGGAAGAGGGGAAAGTTTGTTAAGAATGTTGTATGTATGTTTTGCGGTGAGAATATGTTGTTTATAATATTTTACTTCCTTCTCGCAAGTATCACAATAAACCATATTTATAGCGTGAGAAAACGTGGTGTTTTATATATATCACTGTGCTTAAAATAAAACACTTTTGAGCTTTACAGCTCCGTTTTATATATATCGCTGTGCTTAAAATAAAACACTTTTGAGCTTTACAGCTCCGTTTTATATATATCGCTGTGCTTAAACTAAAACACTTTTTCACTCAGAATCATCGAAGTCATAACTATCACATGAATACTCAGAATCATACTCAGAGTCATCAATAAAGCTACTCTCATAACTATCATTTGAGCACAAACTATTAGTATCATAACTATCATCTGTGTTCAATGAAATACTATCATCACCATCGTCCGAGTTCAATGAAATACTATCATCACTATCGTCCGAGTTCAATGAAATAGTAAAATCTTCACTGCTGTAATGACTCATATTTAATTAGCAGAAAAAACCTTTCCATCTATACCAATATACTTTCTTTCATTAACGGATTCAATCTCTACATTTTTAATATCAAAAGTTATCTTTAAATAATCTCTAACTATCATAGAACGAAATGACATTTCACCAGAAATATTAACATCATTCATTTTACTTAGATCTACACCCTTTGGATTATTAAAGTAAATACAAATTTCTCCACGAGTATTGTTGATGGTCTTATCATTCTTTTTCAAAGTATCGTGGTCAATCACTTTTTCAAGCTTTGAATAAATTGCCAGGAGTAGAGGAGAAACTTTTGTTAGATTTACTTTAATGGATGTCTTTCCAGGTATAGTTAGAGCTCTTCCTTTAAATGAAATAGAGGGGCTCATGTTATTTTCCATAACTGGTTTTACCCAAAAATTTCCATATTTATCTTTGTTCAATTTAACATCTTTGACATATTTTTCTATATCTTTCACCGAAGTAGAGATTGATTGAAATTTGTCTTTTGTGCTTTGAAACATTGTATTTATTAATGAATAAACTTGCGTTTAGTTTAAGTAAAAATTTACCATATAAATATGATAAGTTCTGAAGGATATTTAGAATTTCCAGACTCTCCATATGATAAATTAGAGAATTGTCCGGCTTGTGATAGAATAGGGCTTAATAATGAGGGTTCATATAAACAATGTATTTTCTGTGATTTAATTTTAATTAATGATAATAAAAAATATAAAAATATATATAACTCTTTTAAATTAGAACCAAAAATGAATTACTTTACAAGATTAATAAGAGAGATGAATGTTAAGTATTGTGATGATAATACACCATTTCTTTCAAGGGAAGAGACTATTTGTATTGAGGAAATGTATAAGGGTTTAATGATATTTATTATTCAAAATAATTTTAATGGAAATGTTAATACAAGATACTATATAAATAAAATAATGAATTATTTTGAAATTAAACCCGAACTCAGGATAAAATATAGAGTTTCTAAAATAGCTCAAAAAAAGTTAGATGACTTGTTTTCCAAATATATAAATGAATGATTTTTTACCCGTTTGGGAAAATAAGATAAAATTTAATAACCATAAAAACATTCCAAATTCATTGAGATGTCTAATAGTTGGTTCAAGCGGATGTGGAAAAACCTGTTTACTTTTAAAGATGCTCCTTGGTCCTAATTTTTTAGATTATGATAATTTAATAATTTTTACAAAGTCTAGTTTTCAACCCGAGTATCAACTACTCTCACAGGGTTTTAATGCAGGTCTTAAAAAGGAAGACATTATCGGTTTATTTAAACTTCAAAACAAACTAAATGATTATAATATTGAAGATATAATACAATTATTTTGTGATACACAGAAATCAAAATCGAAACCAAAACCCATAACTTGTATTCTCAGTGATAATACGGATGATATACCCTCACCTCAAGATTTAGATAAATCAAAAAAGAACCTCGTCATCTTTGATGATTCTGTTAATGAGAGAAACCAAACAGTAATGGATAGCTACTATACAAGAGGGAGACATTCTTCTTGTAATTGTATATATCTTAGTCAATCATATTTTCAACTCCCTCGACGCTCAATAAGAAACAATGCCAATACTTTTATTTTATTTAAGTTAAATTCAATAGATGTAAATAATTTTTGGAGAGATAATTGCTCTACGTTATGTAGTAAAAAAGAATTTGAAAATTATATGAAACACACGATTGAAAAATATAAATATATTGTTGTGAAACAAGATGAGATATTAAAGGATGTATTTTTATTTTAAACATAATTACATATATAAATGATAACTATTATTATTAATCTTGTGGGTAAATCTGCTTCAGGAAAGAACTTTCATAAATCTAAACTCTTGAATAGTAAAAATGAAAAGATTGTAAGTTTTTTTAAAAAACACCCTATGATTCGTTTTGTGAGTACTACAACCAGAGCAAAGCGACCAGGAGAAGTAGAAGGGAAAGATTATTACTACATTTCAATGGAGGAACATATGCGATTGAGGAACGAAGGTCAAATATTTGAGGAGGTCTCTCTTGGTTCTACAAAATATTCACATTGTAAGAGTGAGTTAAATAAAGTAAAATCTAATGGTCTTGGGATTTTAGAAACTAATCCTGAAGGAATGAGACAAATTATTAAACAATTGTGTGGTGATGGAGTTAAGATTTTATCATTCGGTTTTGATATCGATGAGGAGACTCAACGCAAACGTATGAAAAGCAGAGATACAAGTATTAGTGAAGAAGAAATAACAACTCGTATTAATACCAATAAAGAATTTGATGAAATATTTAAAGAAAAGGATTTATTTCAACACATTTACTATAATGACAAAGAAAAGGAAAATTTTCCCATTGACCTTTACAATTCATTAAATGATATTTTTCAATACTAAATGAATACCGAAGAAAGAGTAAGAAAGTTTAAAGAACATCAAGAGTTGGTTTCAAAAGTTGTAAAGCAACAGGAAGAGATAAAGAAGAAACGGAGACAGAAACTAACTGGTGAAGAAGCCTTTGAAAGAAAACAAGAGAAATTTTTTAAACCGCTTTTAAAAACTCAACACCCTACAGTTCCCACGGTAGAATTTACTCCGAAAAAACTTCAAATGCTCAAAGATTTTAGTCAGATAACAAAACAAGAACTTGGAAAATTAGAATATAATGATGAAGAATTATTTCAGAAACTTGAGGAGGTAAATCAACCCCCTAATTATGTAGTGGAAGCTCTTCAAAACAATGAATATTTGGCAGATTCAAAAACCAGAGCAGGTCTCATTCCAACAGAAGAACCAGCAGTGTTCCATCTTGTGAAAGAAAAGGTATTGATATTTAATGATGAATTGATGTTCTTGAGTTCTACTCAACCAAATGTTAAATTAACTCCAAGATTAATGTTTCTTCTAACAAACCCCGGATTCAGCGGTTCAAAATATTTTGAGGAACCACTTGATATGGAAAGAGAGGAAGATAGGGTATATATTGAGTTGCTAAATGCACTTGATTATGGAGTTTCTGTTGCTGGTAAAAGTAAGAAGAATGAGAAGGAGAAACATATTATTGATGCTTTAAGTAAGCTTGGTTCGGGTGTTAGTTTTCTTCCAAATGACCCATCACAATTAGTTAATAGGCTATTATTGTTGTTAGGTAGTAAGAAGGCTGGAAACAACAATTGTTTTAATGAATCCTCAGCCATTTTAGATCAGTTGATGAATATTAAAATAATTAATAAATGTCAATATGTCTCTGATTCCATAGTATCTCTCCCGGGCTACTCCCTCCTCCGGTATGATAGACCTGAGCCTCGTCCTGGAGGTGGGGTTGCTATCTTTATCAAAAACTCTCTTCCTCACTCGCCCTGCACTGCACTCTCTCCACCTCACCCCCAAGAATACCTCTGGCTACGGCTTCCCCTTCGCTCCCACCTCTTGTTCATATGTGTGTTGTACCGTCCACCAAACAGTGATGACTCCATCTACATCTCGCTGTCTGATGATATGGACCAACTTCTATCTACTCATCCCAACTCTCTCTTCCTCATATGTGGTGATTTCAACTGTCATCATGCCAGTTGGCTGGGTGTGGGTACCTCTCTCACCAGCCATGGCTCCTCAGCAAAGCACTTCTGCGACTCACTGGGACTGACACAATCTGTCAATTTCCCGACCCGGATCTCAGTCAACGGAACATCTTCTCTTCTGGACTTGGTTATGACTAACTTCCCTGAAAATGTCTGCTGCTCTTCTTCTGCTCCGATCGGATCATCTGATCATGTCCTTGTTAAAGTGGACATCTCTCTGACCATCCTCAGGGAGCCTGCTCAGCGTCGACGAGTCTGGCATTTCACTCAGGCCAACTGGCACGGTCTTCAAGCAGCCATCAATCATCTGGACTGGTCTCCCATCTCTACCACCTCTGACATCAACTCATCCTGGGAATTCTTCCAAAGTAAATTGCTCTCTCTCATGCACAGATTTATCCCATCTCGTCTTCAGTTGTCATACCCTTCCTCCCGTCCATGGTACACGGAATCTTGTGGTGAGGCTGTTGCCCAGAAACAACTTGCCTTCGTCTCCTGGAAAGCAAATCCAACGGAAGGAAATCTCATTTCCTTTCACAAAGCCCGAAACAAGTGTGTGTCCACCCTCAGGAGAGCCAGGAAACAATATCTCTCCGTTCTCAAGACCGAACTCTCTTATCTGTCTCCCTCTTCCAAATCCTGGTGGCGTCTGGTCAAATCCGTTTCTGGTGTTTGTTCCCCCTCCATCCCCTCCCTTACCTCAAACGGCTACACAGCTGACTCCGCACGTGAAAAAGCTGAATGCCTCAACTCTGTGTTTGCCTCTAAATCTTGTGTCCCAAACCCATCCCTCTCTGTACCCACCATACCCAGTCGTACCCTGCTGCTCCTGGACTCCGTGTCCTTTCCTCCTGACAAGGTGGAAAAGTTTCTGTCAACCCTCGACTCTGATTCTGCAACTGGACCCGACGGCATCAGCCCACGGGTCCTAAAATCCTGCTCTGCTGCTCTATCTCACCCTCTCTCTGTTCTCTTCACCCTCTCTTTTGCTCAAGGTCAACTGCCATCTGCTTGGAAATCAGCCAACATCACCGCTTTGCACAAAAAAGGTGCAAAAACAGATCCTAGCAACTACAGACCAATCAGCCTTCTCCCAATTATCAGCAAAGTCATGGAATCCATCATTGCTTCGGATATGAAATCTTTCCTCTTCTCCAATGGCTTGATCTCTGATCATCAATTTGGTTTCAGACCAGGTCACTCTACTCTGGACATGCTGCTTCTGCTGTCTCAACAATGGATGGAGGTCCTCAATGCCAAACAGGAAATTAGAGCTGTCTCCCTCGACATATCACTTGCCTTCGACACGGTCTGGCACCCCGCTCTGCTCACCAAACTCTCCTCCTTTGGTATCCATGGAAATCTCCACGCATGGCTGGCGGACTTCCTCTCTAGTCGTCGTCAACGTGTGGCCCTGAATGGGTTTCTCTCATCTCCTCTTCCTGTTCAGGCTGGAGTTCCCCAAGGCAGTGTTCTGGGCCCCGTGCTTTTTCTGGTCTTCATCAACGATCTCTCTGACTCTCTCGAAAATCCTCTCTATCTCTTTGCTGATGACTCCACTCTCTGCCGCTCCATTCCTCTTCCCTCAGATCGGCAGTCTGCTGCCTCCTCACTCTCTGAAGACCTGGACAAAATCACAGACTGGTCAAACAAGTGGAACATGTCTTTCAATCCTGACAAATCTCACACTCTTACTATGTCTCTCCGAAAAGATCGACTGGACAACCCTCCCATCTACTTTCTCAACAATCCTCTCCAAGAAGTTCTGTCGCTCAAGATTTTGGGTCTCACTATCTGCCATGATCTTTCTTGGGAAAACCACATTTCCAAGCTGGCCTCCAAAGCCAGTCGCCGACTGGGCATCCTCCGTCGTGCGAAGTCCTTCCTCGGCACACCTGAGCTCCTCACCACATACAAGGCTTTCATCCGCAGCTCAATGGAATACTGTTCTCCCCTATGGGCCGGTGCTCCTGCCTCACACCTAGCTCAGCTTCACGCTGTTGAAACCAAAGCTTTCAGAATTATTGGAATCTCCCGCGATGAAGCTATCTCTGAGGGCCTTTCACTCACTCACCGCAGGCAGGTAGGTGGTCTTTCTGTCTTCTACCGACTCCTCTCTGGCCTTGCACCCCCAGCTCTCTCTGTGCTCTGTCCCCCAAATATTCCTACAGGTCGCACAAGATCTGCCAGCAACCCTCTGATGGTTAAACTGCCGAAATCTCGGCTCTCTGTTCACCTTCACTCTTTCATTCCTCTTTTCTCCCGCCTCTGGAACAAACTCCCTCACTCCCTTCAATCCCACTCCTCCCTCCAGGTCTTTAAAACAGCTGTTCACCACCATCTCTTATCTTCCCCCATCCAAAACCTTGATCTTTTCTAGCCCCGCTAATTCACCCCAGATCCACATTGTTTGAAATTCCAACTTCTTTCCTGGAAGTCCTGGCAGTGTCCATATGTTTTATACCTCTCCCACCGCCCCCTTCCCACGCCCCCCCCCCCCCAAAGCCCTCGGCCTCTCTCAGATCTCTCGATGTCTCCATGTCTCTCGGTCCCTGCTCTCAAATGTTGTGCTTGTGTCCTTCCCCCTCTCTCCCCATCTTGTCTACCGCTCCCTATGTTATATGTTTTATGTGTCGGTTTGTCTTTCTGTGTGATTAATGTTCGCTCTTTCACGAGCCTCGATCTTGTATACAAAAAAAAAAAAAAAAAAAAAAAAAAAAAATACAAAGATATTTTATTAGATATTAAATAAGATGAGAAGCACAATTCTTAGTTTTAATTTCACAACGAGCGATTACACAGCTTCATTCCCTTACCCACTACAACTTGACCCCCTTACCTCATATGAGGCATCTTTATTGTCGATGGAAACTTATAATACCTTGTTTAATATCACAGAGAAAAACAACAAGTTTAGTTATAATCCAGGAAGTGGATATAAAACTATAACCGTTTCACCTGGAGCTTACGAGATTTCTCAAATATCTTCAGAAGTCTCTCGCCTTATGAAAGAAAAAGGTGATGAACCAAAAAATATTGTAATAGATATTCAAAAACACACTTCAAAATCAACTATTAAACTTAAAAATAATTATAAAGTTGATTTCACGATTGAAAATTCGTTTAGAGAGCTATTGGGTTTCTCTTCAAAAAAGATTGAAAATAACGGGACGTTTTACAGTGATAATGTTATCCAAATATCCTCCGGTATAAATTCAGTATTAATTCATTGTGATTTGATTGATGGTGCTTATAACGATGGAATAAGAACAAATACAATATTTTCATTCAGTGCATACTCAACCCCGATTGGTTATAAATTTAATATGGAACCAAAAAATCTTGTCTATTTACCTGTGTCAGGAAAAACCATATACAGAGTAAATTTTAGGATAACCGACCAAGATAATCGTATGATATCCTTTAATGATGAAATTATATCCATCAGAATTCACCTACGTGAAGTTTTTCAATAAATAAATAATGGTTATTGTGAGAAAACACGAGTTGGGAAATATAAAATAATTACAGGGGAGGGCATGTACCTTTCACCATACTATACAAGGTATGTGGGTAGAGGATACTATAAACCTAAGAGACAACGAGGTGTAGATCATCAATTTCGAAATAAAGGAGATGGGATAATTGATACTCTAATGGGTATTGGTTCAACCATCCTTAAACATAAAGACCTAATTGGTTCAACTGCTTCTGCTGTGGGTTCAGTTGCGGGTGCTATAAAGAGTATAAAAGATGCTCAAAAGGAGTCTCATAAATTACAAGCAATCAAAGAAATAAAAAAAGGTAAAACTCAACTATCTTCACAAGAACGACAAAAAATCATTAAAATACTTGGGTCAGGGTTTCAACAATTTTAATGCTCTATAAATACAAGTATGGAAGCGATTGATAGTATCTATGATTTGGATGATACGATTATCATTTCAAACTCCACTAAAAAGGAAGACTATTTTAAGGTAAATGCTATAACAGGAACAGACTGGAATTCAAACGGAACAAAAAGTTTTGAAATAAATAATCAACAAACTTACTTGAATATAGCTGATAGTTTCTTGCTGTGTAAATTTAAATTCACTAAGGCTGCGAATAATACTAATGCTACA
Source organism: Myxine glutinosa (assembly GCF_964187855.1). Lineage (NCBI taxonomy): Eukaryota > Metazoa > Chordata > Myxini > Myxiniformes > Myxinidae > Myxine > Myxine glutinosa. The sequence continues at coordinate 16,253,665 of NC_136268.1, forward strand.
CTCGTAAATGATTTCTTCTGGAAAATGTTTGACAGTGTCCGCCTGTATATTGGAACACAAGAGGTTGAAGCGGTTGATTATATCTCTGCTACATCTGAAATGATGAAATTTACACTATATTAGTTTAGTGATAGAATGGGTAAGGGAGCTGTTGAAGGTTTTATTCCTGATATGTCAACGGGTACAAACGCAGACCCTGGTTATAGTCAAAGGAAGTCAATGTATAATGATGACGCAAAAGCTGAGAATAGTTTTACCGTAGCAGTACCTCTGTAAGGTATATTTGGATTTTGTGATTATGATAAAGTTTTGTATGGGCTTAAAATTAGATTTCAACTACAAAGGAATGATAATGTAAATAGATTGCTTTTTGGGGTTGAAAATGCTTTTGGAGAAAATAATAAATTTGTTATTAATGATTTGTGTTGGTATATCAGTGAATATACTCCTAATCTTAAAACGGAAGAGATGTTAAATAGAAGACTTAACTCAAAGAAACCGCTAAATGTATCATACCTTAAAAGAAGATGTCAACACGTTAAACTGGAACACACTACCTACACACTTGGAATTTGGGTGTTCTTCAAGGAAAGCCACGATACCTCTGGCTCATTTTTTAAAAACCAGATGGAGAGGACGGTACTAATAAGAATAATGCGCTGAGTGATAATGCTAAGGTGAAACAACTTCGGGTTTCTCTTGATGGCACATTTTATCCGCGAGATAGATTGGAAATTGATTGGGAAAAAAATGATTATGCGGAAGCCTACAAGTCTTACCAAAAGGTGTGTGAAAGCAATGGTAATAATGATCCTATTTTGGATATGGTTGCGTTTCAAAAACTTTATACAATCGACGCAATTGACCTGAGTTCTCAAAAGGAAACTATAAAGTCTAATCGAGTGGATACTTCTCTATACATTGAAAGAGGGGAGAGTGAAGAGGTTAATGCATATTGTTTGCTTTTGGAGGAAACAGAATTACAGATTAATACAGATAATGGTGTTATGATTAATATCACATAGGTTTTTTCTCATAAATAAATGGTTGGGGTATATGTTAATCAAATCAATCTTAATAAATTAACGTCTTGTATTCAAAATCAAAAGCCTTGTATTATTAATGTTAATACAATTCAAAGAAAAGGAGCTGTAAGAATTGATGTTTTACTCACACACACACAAGTAAAAACACTAAATGATGTTGGATCTCTTAAAATTAAAATGACGAAACCTATGTTAAAGAAATATTCAATAGACGAGTCAAGAGGAGGATTTCTCCCGTTTCTAATTCCTTTATTTGCTGGTTTAAGTGCGGCGGGAGCATTGACTGGTGGTATTTCAGCAGCGGTAAAAACTGCTAACGAAAGCAAGGCACAACTAAAAGCTCAAAAAGAATTGGAAAGACATAACAAGGAGTTGGAGAAACAAATTAGTGGAAGTGGTGTAATTGTAGATTTTGCTCAAAAACTTGAAAGTCTACCTGATAAAGCTAGATTGTTGGTTGGAGATATGCTTTCCTCTATCGCTCAAGCGGGTGTTAAACTAACTAAACGGGGTAATGGATTGTATCTTTCTCATAAATAAATGGATAAATGGTTTAAACAATTTGGAAAGAATACAACGTCAAATATAGAACTTACTAAGTATTGTAAAACACTAAAAATTGATAATGTGGTTATTTGGATGAGAGATGAATTAATACATATAAATAAGAATACAAAGAATATTATTATGAATTTAGACACACAGAATGGTTCTCATTGGGTTTGTATTCATAATAGTCAGGATAAATATTATTTTGATAGTTATGGTATGCCACCACCTGTTGAAGTAATACAATTCTTACAGAATGGTGTTTATCAAACATTTCAAGTTCAAGAAATTAATTCTAAATGTTGTGGTCAATTATGTTTATATGTATTATTTCAACTCAACAATAATGAAAATTTTTATGATATCATTTTTAATCTAATATAAATGACTTATGTTGGAAAAGATGGTTCTATCTTTGGAAAATCCTCTCAGGATATTGATTTATCAAATTATTATACAAAGGCACAGGCTGAACGACAAAAATATAGTGTAAGTAAAAATATTAATATGAAGAATACTTATAAATTAATCAATTATCCAAACCCTACAGATGCAAATGACTTAATTAGATTTAGTGATTTATCACAATATATATTTTTAAAGAAAACAGCACGTTTTGTTAAACAAGTAAAATTTACAACCACAACACCTGGTTATACTGCCCATACACCTTTCCTCATTGAATTTAACTACCTGCTTACAATTGAATTTTATAAAGAAGGACATATAGTTAATATGCGAATTAATAAATGGGGGTACGATATGCCTGATTTAGGGTATAATTGGTCTTTTTCAATAAACATAGAAGACCTACATGATTTGAATCAGTCTCGTAAAGAAGAATATTATCCACTTGGTGAGGATATGGATTTATGTGGAAGTACAATTAATAAACAACAAATACATGGTTTTAAGAAAAGAAAAATATATGATAGTATAGCGATGGTTAGCATGACAAAGAAGGAAGGTCATGAGATAAGGATAGAAAGCCGAGGAATACAAACCGATTTGGTAGTGGGAAGATGGGGTGGTATTACCTGTCATAATATTAATCTCACATATATTTCTGATACATAAATGGCAGGAAGAAGACAAGAGAATTATAATTTTTGTATTCAAGGATACCTACAAGAAAAGGGTGCTCGGTATTACATACCTTATGATTTGGAGCATATACATGGGAATTTTGTCATAAAAAACTGGCCTTATACTGATATTGTTAAACCCACAAATAGAGACTTGTTTAAAGTATTAAATAAAAATGAACTTCTCAAAGTTATGAAATATAAAACTCTTTTAGAAATCGTCAACAAATCTTATTGGTATCCTATTATGAGAAAAATAATTATAGATACAAGAATATCTCAAAATCCAGATGAGTATATGTATAATATTCTTTGGGGTTTAAACTCAAGGGTAGCAAGGGATGAGGAAGGAGTTGAAGAAGAGAAGGAGAAAAGAGAGAAAAAGGAGAAGGAGGAAAGGGAGAGGGAGGAGAAGGAGGAGAGGGAGAAAAAGGAGGAGGAGAGGGAGAAAAAGGAGAAGGAGGAAGGAGAGAAAAGGGAGAAGGAGGAAAGAGAGAAAAAGAAGAAGGAGGAGAGGGAGAAAAAGGAGAAGGAGGAGAGGGAGGAAAGGGAGCAAAGAGAGAGGGAGGAAAAATATAAAAAGATGGAAATCAGTGAGATTCGTAAAAGATTGAGTGTATTAGAGCAAATAAATCAATCTCAACGCACCGAAGAGGAAATTAAAGAATTAACAACTCTTATGAAGATAATGGTTTCAAAAATAACAACGTCAATGTCTTCAATTTCAGGGAGGAGATTTAAACGAGAAAGTGGTGAAGAAGAAGAAGAAGAAGGAAAAGATTATGTGATTGATGATGTTGGTGTCATTGACTTTAGTTAGTTTTTATTTGTAAATAAATGGAGGAGAGAGTGAAGGCATTCCTTAGGATTCTTTATGTTTTAAAAATAAAGATTGAAATGTATATGTTGAAAACCAAAAAGGTTTTGATACTCTGTCGGAATTTTTCTCATAAATAAATATGAGTTATTGTCTCAAATGTAAAAAGAAAACTAAATCTAAAAATATCTCTTATGTTAAAGCTAAAAATAATAGAGTTTATCAAAAAGGAATATGTCAAGTATGTGGCTCTAAAAAGTGCCAATTCATCTCTACTAAAAGAGGAGGAGACATACAAAAGTTTCTGTCAGGAAGTAAATTTACAACAACTGGAATTCCAGGGGAATTACACCTTCCAGGGTATTCTTTCTGTGGTCCAGGAACAAACTTGGATAAAAGATTAGATGAGGCTGACAATCCTAAACCTTGGTCTAAACCTACAAATAGGGTTGACAAAGTGTGTATGAAGCATGATATTGCTTATGGGAAAACCACTACGTTGACTGAAAAACATAAAGCCGACAGCGAAATGTTGTATAATTTGTCTTTGATACAAAATCCAACGTTGAGAGAGAAAGTTGATAGGTTTATTGTGAGAAATTTGATAAATGCTAAATTGAAACTTGGTCTTGGTTATTCCTCAAAAAACTATTAGGCTCTAATGATGTCATCAAGACTGAGGAGCTTTTGGCTGAAGAATTACACAAACCTATAATCACAAAGTTTAAAAGAAGGAAGGTTTATTCTAAATACACCGACCACATATGGTCCGCTGATTTAATTGAATTGAATAATGACAGGGGATACAGGAATGCTTTAACCGTTATTGATTTGAGGAGTAGATTTGCCTGGGCTGTCCCTTTAAAAAATAAAAGGGGTGATACTTTAATGTTAGCCTTTAAGCTAATATTTGATCGGGATAAAAGGAAACCAAAGAAGTTATGGACTGATGAGGGAACAGAGTTCTATAACAAAATATTCATGAAATTTCTTAAGGGGAAGGGTATTAAATTATACAGCACCTTTAATGAAGGAAAGGCAGTTGTTATTGAGCGTTTTAATCGTACTTTAAAAGAGAAATTATATAAAAAATTCACACAACTCGGTTCTCAAAAATGGGTGTATTTAATTCAGGATATTGTAGATAATTACAATAATACAGTTCATTCATCAACAAAATCAAAACCATCAGAAACATTTACAAAATTAGAATATGAAAAGGAGATTAATTTGAGAAAGCCCAAGTTTAAAGTTGGTGATATTGTAAGAATATACAAATGGAAAAGTCATTTTGAGAAAGGTTATACACAAAAATGGACTCGTGAATTATTTAAAATCATTGATGTAATGGATACAGTCCCTTGGACCTACAAATTATATGATTTAAATGGAGAAGAAATCTTGGGTTCATTTTACTCGCAAGAATTACAAAAAACACAAGTAAGCAGATAATACCCTTGAAAATAATAAATAAATAAATAAAATGTAATGGGGATACGTTTTTAAATCTGTGAACTCCAAACACAGAATCCCACAACTTTTTAGTTGGGGCTTAACTTTTGTGTGTGTATAATGGGGATACGTTTTTAAATCTGTGAACCCCAAACACAGAATCCCACAACTTTTTAGTTGGGGCTTAACTTTTGTGTGTGTGTGTGTATGTGTGAGTGAGTCATAATAATATACAAACCCTAACCCAACCCCAACCCTAACCCAACCCCATCCCTAACCCAAACCCATCCCTAACCCAACCCCATCCCTAACCCAACCCATCCCTAACCCAACCCCATCCCTAACCCAACCCCATCCCTCACCCAACCCCATCCCTAACCCAACCCCATCCCTAACCCAACCCCATCCCTAACCCAACCCCATCCCTAACCTAACCCCAACCCATCCCTAACCCTCACATTCAAAATCCCAACCCTAACCCAATCCCATCCCTAACCCAACCCTAACCCTCACATTCAAAATCCCAACCCTAACCCAACCCCATCCCTAACCCAAACCCATCCCTAACCCAACCCCATCCCTAACCCAACCCATCCCTAACCCAACCCCATCCCTAACCCAACCCCATCCCTAACCCAACCCCATCCCTAACCCAACCCCAACCCTAACCCTCACATTCAAAATCCCAACCCTAACCCAACCCCATCCCTAACCCTCACATTCAAAATCCCACCCAAACCCTAACATAATCTTTCTTTTCTTCTTTTTTTAAATACGTTTCTTTTTTTTTTTCCTCTTCCCTCCAATTCTGTCTTTCAAAGCTTTCAAGTTTGAAGAAGTAGAAATGGGAAGAAAGATTTTTCCAGCATTTTCTTCCTCGAACTTTCTTGATATTGCTTAAATCAAGCGTCATTAAATAAAGAACATTGTTCATTGCTTTAGAATCCAAAGAGTCTCCAAGAGGAACCCCACAGGTCGAGTCTCCAAAATAAAACCAAACTTTCCAAGTTCCCAAGGTATAACCACATTCCTGTTGAGCCTCCAAGATATGTATCACATTCCGAGTCATCAAAACAAAACCCCCATTCCGAGTCTCCAAAAATATAACCATCTTTCCAAGTCCCCAAGGTAGAACCACAATTTTCAGAAATATTGGGGGTTTCCGTGATAAGTCTCACATAGTATAACTGTGGACCATCAGGGAAAACTTCCCTTTCCCAATTTTTTTAGGGTTTCTATGATGTGTCTCACATAGTATAACTGCGGACCATCAGGGAGAACTCTCCTTGCCCAATTTTTTAGGGTTTCTATGATGTGTCTCACATAGTATAACTGCGGACCATCAGGGAGAACTCTCCTTGCCCAATTTTTTAGGGTTTCTATGATGTGTCTCACATAGTATAACTGCGGACCATCAGGGAGAACTCCCCTTTCCCAATTTTCAGAAATTTGTGGGTCTCCAATGTATGACTTGTATTCTGGCTCATCAAGGTAGAACTTGTTCAGTGGGTTTTGTTTTGATAACTCACAACAAGTATCATCATGGTAAAACTCTTTTTCAGGATTTTGTGGATCTCCAAGGTATAACTCTTTGGCTGGGTCATCAAGGTAGAACTCGTTCTGGGGGTCTTGGTTGTTCAAAATGTCTTCAAACAAAAAAATAACTTCATCCCAAGTTGTGTTAAAAGCAGAATTTTCATTTCGTATCTCAGATACAATTTCCTGTGAAAGAAAATAACAATGTATTAATTTAATACAATATTTTTATTTGTATAAATCAAGCTCGATGAATATTAAAATAAACTTTGTTAACTCTTACACGAGTCTCATCTAAAAAAAAAAAAATTAAAATAAATAATTAAATTAATAATTAATTAAATAAATAAATAAATAAATAAATAAAGAAACTTACCTCCATTGATAAGAGGTTCGAGTCCAGTTCATCAATCTGAAGGTTGAGTTCTACACAGGTAGTAGGACTCCAAGGAATAGCAAAGTTATCCCATTCCATTTCGGCATAGTAGTCCATTCTCAAGTGAATCAGAAAGCGTGTTTGAAAAAGCCTGTGTGGTCGGTGCCTTTTATAAGGACTGGGTGTGTCATTTCCTGTGGAAATTCCCTGGGCGTGTCTTAACTGGAAATGATGTGATGGGAATTCCCTGAAAATGATGTAATGTATTACCTGGAAATGATACAATGCTAAAGAGTTTATAAAGTGGGTGGGGCTTAGCAAAAGTGGGCGGGGCTTAGCAAAAAGTGGGCGGGGCTTAACAAAAGGGGCGGGGCTTACCAAAAAGTGGACGGAGCTTAACAAAAGGTGGACAGAGCCTACCAAAAAGTGTGTGGCACTGGATGCGCTCAAACAAGAACATTGAGGGAGGTTTACCATTTTATCTTAGCTCAGTTAAAATATCTTAATAAAGAACCAAACTCAAACATATTTTTTGTTAATATATTAGATGGTGAAGAGAGTGGCAAGAGAATTAAATTATTTCCCACGCATAAACAAATATTTGTAGGGTCGTTGTTTGAGTGGGCCAAAGATGATTCACCAGATGATATTAAGAGTAAAAGGTTAAAAGGTCCATAAGGTCAGAAGGATCACAGGTTCACACAGAAGGACCATTGTTTAAGTGGTCTAATGAATAAGGATAACATGTCAAAAGGTTAGAAGGTTCGTAAAGAACAGGGTGAGAGAAATAGAGGTGTTTAGGGGCAATGAGGGAGGGGAAAAATTAACATGTAAGTCAATGGGAATATTGAGAGTGTCACAGAAGCAACATATATACACTACTCCTCTCTGGCCTTGCCCCCCCAGCCCTCTCTGGGCTCTGTCCCCCAAATATTCCTACAGGTCGCACAAGATCTGCCTGCAACCCTCTTATGGTTAAACTGCCAAAATCAAGACTTTCTGCTCACCTTCACTCCTTCATTCCTCTTTTCTCCCACCTCTGGAACAAACTCCCTCACTCTCTTCAATCCCACTGCACCCTCCAGGTCTTTAAAACAGCTGTTCACCACCATCTCTTATCCTCCCCCATCCAAAACCTTGATCTTTTCTACCCCCGCTAATTTCGGTCCCCTTGTGTTTTATACCTCTCCCCCCCACCCTCCCCCTCCCACACCTCCTGCCCCCAAGCCCTCTCCCTCCCACACTTCTCCCTGCTCTCAAATGTTGTGGTTGTGTGCTTCCCCTTCTCTCCCCATCTTGTCTTCCGCTCCCTCTTTTTGTGTGTTTTGTTTGTCTGGTTGATTTGTTTGTGAAATAAATGTTAGCTCTTTCACGAGCCTCGATTCAGTATACAAAAAAAAGAAAAAAGAAAAAAAAAAGGTAATTCTAAAGGGTAATTCGAAAGGGTAATTCTAAAGGGTAATTCTAAAGGGTAATTCTAAAGGGTAATTCAAAAAGGTGATATTAAAAGGATAATTCTAAAGGGTGATTCTAAAGGGTAATGCTAAAGGGTAATGCTAAAGGGTAATTCGAAAGGGTAATTCTAAAGGGTAATTCTAAAGGGTAATTCGAAAGGGTAATTCTAAAGGGTAATTCTAAAGGGTAATGCTAAAGGGTAATTCGAAAGGGTAATTCGAAAGGGTAATTCTAAAGGGTAATTCTAAAGGGTAATTCTAAAGGGTAATTCTAAAGGGTAATTCAAAAAGGTGATTCTAAAGGGTAATTCAAAAAGGTGATTCTAAAGGATAATTCTAAAGGGTGATTCTAAAGGGTAATTCTAAAGGGTAAGACTAAAAGGTAATTCTGAAGGGTGATTCTAAAGGATAATTCTAAAGGGTGATTCTAAAGGGTAATTCTAAAGGGTGATTCTAAAGGGTAATTCTAAAGGATAAGACTAAAAGGTAATTCTGAAGGGTGATTCTAAAGGGTAAATCTAAATGGTAATTCTAAAGGGTAATTCTAAAGGGTTATTCTAAAGGGTAAATCTAAATGGTAATTCTAAAGGGTAAATCTAAATGGTAATTCTGAAGGGTAATTCTAAAGGGTAATTCTAAAGGGTAATTAAAAAAGGTGATTCTAAAGGGTAATTCAAAAGGGTGATTCTAAAGGATAATTCTAAAGGGTGATTCTAAAGGGTAATTCTAAAGGGTAATTCTAAAGGGTAAGTCTAAAGGGTAATTCTAAAGGGTAAATCTAAATGGTAATTCTTAAGGGGTATTCTGAAGGGTATTTATCGGTGTTTCTTAAGGATAATTCTAATGGGTTTCGTTTATTTCTGGGCTTTACCTATTTCATATTTAAAATGCCAAACTGAACCGCTTCCTTCGGACACTGGTGCGATTATTTTTTTTCAAATGATGGACAGTTGTGAATTTCAACTTCGACAGATATCTTTGTAAGTAGTAACCATTGATCATGGATAATGGAAGATCACGACCCACTTCTAATACTTTTTAGCACCCTCAATCTTTCACATTTTGTTCTGGGGTCGGCCGGGGAATTATTTTGGCCCAAGACTTTCACGAACTGGGTGGCCATACCTTATATTTGACTGAAAGCGATTTGAGGAGACATTTGTAATTTGTTCATTGTGCTGGCGATAACTCGCCTACTCTTCACAAAAAAACACCATTGGATCTTTAACATCCACCAACAACTTGGGCAAGCAGATAGGTCGACCAGGTAAACGTTGTTCCAACGGTCGGCATACACATGGGTGCCTTACCCTCCATGCGAAACACTAGAGTTGCAGTTTAAAGGTGAGTCGAGATTTAAACGCAGGTGGGAGAGCTCAAAGGTGAGTGCTCCTCCTTCAAAGCTACCTTTCTAACCCAAATGGAAGACTTTGAAGCTGCAAGCTATTCTCCCTGCATACTTTACCTGTTGACACCAAATATAAGGTTGGAAATACATGGAAGGGGATCCTTCTTGCAAAGGACAGGCTTATTTCAGTGAGCTACAGTCACGTGAAAAAGTAAGTAAACCCCATGTAAAGTTTTGACTTTTTCAACATATTTCAACATGCAGCTATTTGATCTTCATTTCCACAATAATGACAGATAAAGGTGATATAATATAACAAATATCATGAAACATTCACATTTTGTAGTCCAATGTATAATTTAAATACACCTCAATGCAAATTTCGCATGTGGAAAACGTAAGTACACCCCGACATTTATCACTACTTCAAATACCTAAAAATAGAATCAGGTGCACCAGCTCAGGTGCAAATGATTAGAACATCGTTAGAGAGGATCTTGAAGGAACGTGTCTTATTTAAACCTCAAACATTTAGTTTGGTTTGCTCTTTGTTGTTGAAGTGTGTGGCACCATGCCTAGATCAAAAGAGCTTTCTGAGGCCTTCAGAAATAAAGTTATAGATGCCTACGAGTCTGGGAAGGGATTAAAAAAGATCCCCAAACAATTTGAAATCAATCATTCGACTGTCCGTAAGATCATCTACAAGTGGAGAAGATTCCAAACAACTGCCAACTTGTTCAGGCCAGGCCGCCCCAGCAAGTTCAGCCCGAGAGCAGACCGCAAGATGCTGAAAGAAGTCTCTAAGAACCCCAGAATATCATCACGGGGCCTACAGGTAGCTCTTGCCACTGTTGATGTCAAAGTGCACGAGTCTACCTTTAGAAAGAGGCTGCACAAATTTGATCTACATGGGAGGTGTGCCAGGAGGAAACCTTTGCTGTCCAGAAATAACATCAGGGCAAGACTAAAGTTTGCCAATGAACACCTCGGCAAAGACCAGCACTTCTGGAACAATGTGCTCTGGACAGATGAGTCAAAAGTAGAGCGACTTGGCCACAGTACCAGAAGACATGTTTGGCGAAAACCAAAGACAGCATTTGACCACAAGAACCTGATGCCAACTGTAAAGCATGGTGGTGGAAATATTATGGTTTGGGGCAGCTTTGCTGCATCAGTGACTGGGCAGCTCACCATCATAGAATCCACTATTAATTCTTCATTGTACCAGAGGGTGCTTGAGGATAAAGTGAGGCCATCTGTCGGAAAGTTAAAGCTCAACCGAAGCTGGACCTTGCAACATGACAATGACCCTAAACATACCAGTAAATCCACCAAGGAATGACTGGAAAGAAAGAAATGGAGGGTTCTGGAATGGCCAAGTCAAAGCCCGAATCTAAATCCCATTGAGATGTTGTGGGGGGATTTGAAACGAGCTGTGAATGCAAGAAACCCCTCAAACATCGCACAGCTGAAAGAATTCTGCATGGAGGAGTGGGCAAAAATTTCTCCCAGTCGATGTCAGAGACTGTTAGACAGTTATAAGAAACGCCTACTTGAGGTTGTTTCTGCCAAAGGGGGCAATACCACCTATTAGAGCCAAGGGTGTACTTACTTTTTCCACATGCGAAATTTGCATTTATGTTTATTTAAATTATACAATGGACTACAAAATGTAAATGTTTCATGATATTTGTTGTATTATATCACCTTTATCTATCAATATTGTTGAAATATATTGAAAAAGTCAAAACTTTACATGGGGTGTACTTACTTTTTCACATGACTGTATATACATATACATATATATATATATATATATATATATATATATCATATATGTATATCAATCATATATGTATATCAATCATATATGTATACATATATATATCATGCATGTATATATATATATATATATATATATAATATATATACGTATATATATATATATATATATATATATATATATATATATATATATATATATATATATATATATATATATATATATATATATATATATATATATATATGTATATAATCGTTAGATTAAATAAGACGCGGACGTAGCTTCAGGACGTCGATCTTTAATTGTCGACCAAGCTTTCGACCAACAAAGGTCTTCTTCTGAGTCTACAAAAACAGCAGGCATGTATATCAGTCAAGCGTGTATGGTGATATCTGTGTGAGATGTGTGACGTGTGTAGAAAATGCATACCAAGTGCATACCAAGTGTAGAAAATGCATACCAATGCATACCAAGAAAATGCATACCAAGAAGGAAGAGCCACGCCAAAGCTCACTCACCAGCCCCAAGTTCAACGGAAGTGACCGTTTCCGTTACGGTCACTTCCGTTAGAGTGCACGTGCATATACAAATATAGAGATATACATACATAAACACACAAGCATATATTCATATCCCATTTATATTCATATAATATATTTATATATTTATATAAATGACATATAAAGGTAGAATGAATGAATGAATGAATGATGAATGAATGAATGGGTTACGGTTAACAATTTGATTGGGTTGATGTGGGAACATGCTTTAGTCATCAAAATTTATGCCATGAGGGACTTTTGTCCGAAGTTTGTGTATCCAAAAGGACTCACGTTTCAGAATCGTGGTGTGTGATCGATTTGTGATTGATTCAATGGCAGAGATCTGAATGTCATTTATAGAGTGATCCGGTTGATTAAAGTGTATCGTGTAAGGTAGAGATTTGCCCTGACTGGTGTGGAAGTTATTGATTTCTGACCGGGTGTTATTAAATCGTGTGTAGAGTGTATTTTCAGTTTTTCCAACATATTGTTTGGTGCACTTTTGGCAAGTGATTAGGTATATGACCCATGTAGATTTGCAGTTCATATAGGAGGTGATGGGGAATTTTTGTCCAGTGCTAGAACTACAGAATTTGTTTCCTTCTAGTAAATGTTTGTGAATAATGCATTTGTTTGCTGTGCATTTATAGAAGCCAGGGATCCTAGTTTCTTTGTTGTGGGGCTGTGGGTGCTTTGCTTTTACCAAGAGGTCCCTGAGTGTCCGACCCTCTCCAACCGACCCTCTCCATATATATATACCAAACCCTCTCCTTCGACAAATACACAAAACAGATCACAAAGACAGCCTTCTTTCACCTGAAAAACATCGCCCGTCTCCGTCCATCCCGCTCCTCCGTGGCTGCAGAAACCCTCATCCACGCCTTCACCACTTCCCGTCTGGACTACTGCAATAGCCTCCTTTATGGTTCACCCTCAACAATCACCAATAAACTCCAATACATTCAGAACTCCGCTGCCCGTCTACTCACCCATTCCCGGACCCGTGACCACATCACCCCCGTCCTTTACAAGCTTCACTGGCTCCCCATCTCCCAGAGAATCCACTACAAAATCCTCCTCTTGACCTACAAAGCCCTCCATAACCTGGCCCCATCCTACCTGGCTGACCTCCTCTCCAGACACACTCCCACCCGCAACCTCCGCTCTGCTGGTACCAACCTCCTGACCCCCCCCCCCCCATCCGGACCAAATTTAGATCCTGGGGGGACAGGGCCTTCTCCATCTCTGCTCCCACCCTCTGGAACTCGCTACCTCACACCATCAGAGACTCCTCCTCACTCACCACATTCAAAACATCACTCAAGACCCACCTGTTCAACACTGCATTCAACATTTAACCCACAGCATCTAACCCCTGACTATCTCCTCTCCTTCTCCCTCCTTTGTGCTTTGAATATTTCCCTATTGATTCTTCTTTTTTTGCAATTGTCTTTATGTTTTGCTATGCATTATGTTTTGCACTCTGTCAAAGCGTCTTTGGGCTTCCTGAAAAGCGCTATATAAAATAAATGCATTATTATATATATATATATATATATATATATATATATATATATATATATATATATATATATATATATATATATATATATATTGTTGCAGATCTCCCGAAGCCCGTCGACGTTACAAAAGGGGTGATTAAACCCTTTTTTCCCTAGGGTCTTCGTATCCACGAGGCCGAATCACCACTTCCGCAGCAAGCGTGAAAAAGGGTATCGGGTCGACGCCGCACATACCTTTGACCCACGCTGCCACAAAAACGGGGACCGGACCTCGCACAAGCCATGCTAATCGATTACGCCCGAGTGGTGTGCAGATCACGTGACTCGTGCCGTTACTTTTATGTAACCCGATTCGAGCAGTTCTATTCGTACAATGCTAGGCCAATGGATGGAAAGGACGGGGACGGTCAAATAAGAGGAAGAACAAGATTTATTATAATGTACAAGGATCAGGAGACACAGAGCAGGCACTTAAACAATGTTGACTAATTCCCAGCCAAAGGGCCCAATCACTCAAGTGGGGAAAAAGAAGAAGAACAGGTTCGCGCGCCAAACGCGCCTTGCCGTCGGCCGCTCCAGGACAGCTCACCCGGCATGGCCATCTGGCGGTGACGGCACGTATGCAGGGAAAATGCAGGCAGGAGGAGATCGCGCGTCTGTGGCCCAGAATGGGTCGTCTTCACAAGCGCGACCAATACAGGCAGAGCGCAGGGCACAGGGCACGGGGAGAGTTCGAGTACAACGACGCTATTACAACAGTTCGATTCAAGCACTTGGACTTGTTCAGGGGCTGGGCGACTCTCTCTCCTCGTCTCTCGTTCTTGCTCTTATCCGTTCTCTGACTGACTTCTGCTTAATGGGCTCGGGGCAGGGCCATATATGGCCCCTCCCCGATCTTACGCGAATGTTCCAAGCCCCGCCTCTCGACGCCGTTGTGAGCCACTTCCCTCGAGCTCTGATTGGTGGCTCGCTGCTTACCGGCCACTCCCTCCTGCAGCTCCTCCCTTCGGCCTTGCCAGAATTGTTCAGGCCGAGCACATGGTATTCCAGCCTAATCGAGGCCTACTCACTGGCCTGCTCAACGCAAAACTAACACAGGAAAGGAGACTACCTTACATTTACCTGGAAATAACTATACTACAGCGAGGCTACATGTTGTGGTGTGTCTACCTACGAGGGGGGGTCATCCTTTATTCTCAAAACCGTAACACTACACCCCTCTCTCACCAGACTCGTCCCGAGTTGACCCCACCAATGGAACGACCGGTAGAGCCTGGCATGCAAAATTAACATTGCGTTTAAATGTGACACATAGGTGTGGTTCCCCCTAGCATTTACTCTGACCCATGTGTGCGACATTTTTAGCACTAAATATGTCCCTCCTATTGCGTTGAGCAGCTGCCTAACAGTTTCACACCCACAACTACCCGAGTATTTCCAGAATTTTCAAACTAAACACATAGCCAGTGGGCACATTCTTATATTTACAATGCACGGAACTTAACTTTATTTACAATGCTATGACCCAGTACCTGTACTTTTTGGAAGAGAAGATTGGAGGGGAGAGAAACAACAAAACACTCAATGTGGCACTTGCTGCTTGCATCTTGCATCTTGCATCTTCTGTGTGCATATATCAAAACCGGCTGGCCCTGACCAGCATACAGGCCATTTGAAGCATCAGGGCCATCTAAACTTACACTTCTTCTTCATCCCTAGCACATGATAACAAAATTGCACACAATTGCTTGTATTTTCCATTGCCAAGCAGGGCCACTCCCACGTGGTCCAACTGTGTGGCATCAATGCCACTCAAACAAGTGGTCTGAAGTGCAAGATGATTTTGCAGCAAGATGCTGCACAGCAGAGGTGCAAGGCCACAAGGCGTGTGGTCCTTATGTGTGACAAAGTGCAGCAAAAGGTGTTTGGCAACAAATGTGCTGCACAAGTCGGCTGCACTGGTGAAGCAAGGGTGCAGCAAAAGGGCATGGCAGCAAGGTGCTGTACAGGTCGGCTGCACGGGTGGAACAAAGGTGCAGCAAAAGGACATGGCAGCAAGGTGCTGCACAGTTGGGCCTCCCAAATGGCCCTGGGGCTGGGAGGAGAGACAAAGCACAACAAGCAAGCGGAAAGGACACAGTGGCACACAAAAAACAACGTGACCAGGCACCACCATGCCTGGTGCGGTGCGATGGATGCAGTAGAGTGAGCAGAGCAAACTCGTCCCTATCCATCCGTACCCCCCACCATTGGCTACACTATCCGAGCCCCCCTTGTATTCACAACCCATCTCTACGTCCTGTCTCCCATATCCCCCTCGATACCAAATTCGTCCCCAACTCCCTCCCAGGAAGGAAGGGATGGAACAACAACAATGACTCATCACGTCATGATGTGTCTCACTACTCAAATCAGCCCACAGAGCCTCGGTGTGGAGTTCTTCCTCCTTGGTGACTGGCTGTGGAATGTGCGAAGGGATTTCTCATCCTAACTACACTAATAGCATTACTCATCTAAACTACCGGGGTCGTACCCTGCCAATCAGCCTCTTTAAACTATGTGGTTCTAAGAACCCGAATTCCCATTGCCCACAATGTGGTGCCCTCCTGAATTTGGGTCTCACCCCACAAAGTTTCTCCCTGTGCCCTCACACAATTTTGGGGCTGGGTCGTGTGGCTCTACCAGCATGTCTACCTACCTGCGCTCCTCCGTCACTGGAGCCGCCTCCCGAGCTTGCCTGCTCCTTACCCTAATCTACCTGGGGAAGGCCCTCCCTGGCGCTTACCCCCTCGATGCCCACCTCGGCATTGGGCAACCCGGGTCCTTTCCCTGGATCCTCGGGCCCCACTCACACGCTAACCTAACTGGCTCCCAGAGCCTACCTGCGGCCTTACCTGGCCAACGAGCTCCCAGTGACAGAGTGCCTCAATAACCAGAACTACCAATTAAACCACATGCCCAGCCATTCCACCACCTCATGCACCTCACAAAATACTACGTTCTACCATCAGCACCACAGGTGTCAATATCCATGCAATTTACCTGTACCCTCTATCTGGCTTTAAACTACCCACCCAGGCTTTCGTGAATGGGTTCCACTCCCCCCATTCAATCCTTCGCACCAAGCATTCCACACCAAGCATTTGCACCCCATGCATTTCACACCTTTTATTCTTACACCTCAACACAATTCAGACTTACACACAGTATCATCTATCTAACTAATTTCCCCTATAACTTGTGCTTCCCTCATCGTCCCTTTAAACTATGCACAGCCTTTTCTTTTAACAACCACTAAACTCTCTACGTCCCCTCTACTGTTTAGTGTCACGACTTAAATATTGTCCCTAAGGTCTCTCAAAATCCCTATCATTATCCTAGCCCTCCCTCGGCTAGTTTCGGTGCCCCATGGAGGCAACCATTGCTGGCCCCTCCATGGGCCTAACACTGCCATCCCCCTAAACTAGTGCTCATGCCCCCCCCCCCATGGGAGGAATGGTCACAATACCATTCCCCCACATGGAGTACAATACTCCCCCCAGTCCTCTAAACTATGAGCCCCATTTATGGAGGTACTTTGTCACGGCTCGGCCTCTAAGGGCCGAGCGATCCATGTGGGTGGTTGGTCGCCTGTATGGGTTGTCCGGCTGGCATTGACGATCCGAGGGGGGTGGGATTGATGGGCCTATGTGCTGGGCTCCATCCCTGCGCGGGGCCCTTCGGTCCCACGCACGATGACCCAACCGGCCACAATCACAAAACCTCACCTGGTAAGATGCGTGGCTTTGAAATTCCAAATTACCCCTCACAACCCGCCAATCGCCCTTGCCGCGGTACGGCGCCAACAATACCGTGCGGGGGCCGGAGGTACGAATTGTGCACACCGGTCCTTGTGAGACCGACGCAGCACTGATTCCCTCCGGTCCCCACGGCACACCACTCACCGGGGGCTCGCGTGCGCTACTCGTCCCACTAAGCATTACCCCGGTCGGTGTCTATGCCTGAGACGTTCGATTACCCCTTGCATCTCATTCCATACTCGCACACCCAGGTGCACACACGCCTTTCACACACTCCGTCAATGCACACCCCGGTGCACACATGCCTTTCACACACTCCAGTGTGCACTCTCTCTCCACGCACTCCGGTACGCACTCTCTCTCCACACAC
Source organism: Myxine glutinosa (assembly GCF_964187855.1). NCBI lineage: Eukaryota > Metazoa > Chordata > Myxini > Myxiniformes > Myxinidae > Myxine > Myxine glutinosa. The sequence goes on from NC_136268.1 coordinate 16,271,349, forward strand.
TCCGGTACGCATTCTCTCTCCAAGCACTCCGTGTCAGTCTCACCCCTCACAATGGGCCCTTCACGACCGCCCGGGTCTCGCCCGACCCCCAAGCTCCCCAAGCACCCGTTCGTATCAAACACATTCCCGATATTGCAACTCACCTCGGGGCTCTCCTTCCCCCGCTTCTCTGCCAGCACCTGCAAACTTTCCATTTGGTCAGCAAGCATGTCATCACGGTGTGAACACAAACTTTGTACATACTCCATAACTTCCTCCCCCGATTCGCTCCCTGTCTCTCCTTCAGTCTTTTCAATTTCAATCATTTCTTCTTTTTCCAAAGTTACCTCGTCCAGCTTCTGTTTGACCTCTATTTCCCGTTGCGCCCCTACTATTTCCTGCTGCGTTCCCAAAATTTCCTCTTCTACCTCGACATTCGTCGGTTTATCTACCTCCCGCGTCACCCCCAAAATTTACTCTTCTAACTCGACCTTCGTCGGTTTTTCTACATCCTGCGTCACTACTCCCATAGCCCCAGTCAGTTTGGCCGTACTCGGCTTCAACTCCCTCTCCACGCTCTTCTCGTACCGCTTCACCTCGTCACGTACCACTGCTACCTCCCTGCTCATCCTACGCCCAATTTCCTTCCGCAGCCTTTTCATGTTGCAATTTGTTTCCTCTCTCTGGGTATCCATCCGTTCAGCCATGGTGTCCATTTTTTCACCCATTTTATTCCTTTCACATCTTGACTCTTCCATGTATGCACTGAATTGCGTCATGAATAACTGCAGGTTAAAACCCGCTTGCACAGCAGACTCGGCCTCTGCCGCCGCGTGTGAGGTGCCGCCATTTTCTCCCCCTCCTGCTGCACCCTCATCAACTCCCCGTTCCAACAATTGTTCCTGCTGGTCCTAGGTTATTAATTCGTCCACATTTTCTATTCCCACCGGCACCTGGTCATCTTGGCCTGCCATTGCACGAATTCCCAAAAATTTGTTTTAAAACTCAATTTTGTACGCTCGTAATTTTGAGTACGTGAAGCGCACTCCAGGTCCAAATATCCCACTCCCGACACCAATTTTGTTGGTGTCAGGGTTCAAATCCCACTACTGACAACCAATTTTGTTGCGGATCTCGGGTTCGTTCGACCTACTAAGGGGGGGGGGGGGGGTGGTTAAGCCCTACTCCCCCTCAAACTCCGAGTCCACGAGGCCGCCAACCACACTACACTCGTGGTGGACGGATTGCTAAGCAATTCCAGCCGCCGAGCCCGCAGCTACGCGTGGAAGGGTTAATGGTCACAACCCGAGTACCTTCGACACATGCAGCTGTGAGAACCGGGACTGAACCTCGCACGAGTCACGCTGGTACTGGATGCCCGAGCGGTTGTGCATCGCGTAACTCGTGCCGTTAACACTATTGAACCCGATCGAGCGGTTTTAATTCGGGCAATGCTAGGCAAATGTTGAAAGGACGATGGCGGCCAGGTTGGAAACCAAACCACAGGATTTATTCACAATGTACAGTATTCACAGAAAAGGGACAAAGCGGAGAATCTTAGCGGCCTTACCTCGGTTCCCAGACAAGGGCCCTCAGATTCGACTGGGGAAGGGGAGGAAGAGGGTAATGCGCACAAAGCGCGGCCGCTTCATGCAGTCTGCCTGGACCGGCTCGTTGGACGGAAACCCCCAAGGATCGCTCCAACCTGGGGCACCACAGCTGCAGATGTTCGCGGCTGGGGGGGTTGATCAAGGACGTGCACGTAGCAGGAATCCGAGGAGCGTATCTCAGGGTCAGCGAGGCAGAGAGAGTGAGGCAGAGAGTCTATATGCAGGAGCCTGGCACGAGTCAGAGAGCGTATATGCAGAGAGAGAGAGAGCGGGGAGTCCGGGCCGGGTTTTATAGCCCTCCCCCCCCCCCCGACACCCCACTCGAACGTTCCCCGGGCCTCCATTGGCCGCCTGGGGTCACGTGTCGTGACAGCCCCTTATTGGTCACCCTCGGCCACTCCCTTCAGCTCCCATTGGCTGTTCGCTGCTCACCAGCCACGCCCTCCAGCTCCTCCCTCGGGCCTGCAAGGCCTGGCCTAGGCCCATGACGAGGCACTTCAGGCTGCAATGAGGCCTACCATTACCCTGCCTGCCTCAACGCATACTAACTCTGGGAAGGAGACTATACTTCACATTTAATAAGAAATAACTAACTATGTGAGGCTACTTCGTGTGGTGTAACTAACTATGGGGGGGGGGGGGGGGGGGGGGGAGGGTTGCCTTTATTTACAAAACCGCAACTATATATATACATACATACATATAATGACCTGGCCACTGAAGTCAGGTAGTCACATGATGTGGAAGGATATGATCATATAAACTTCCTAGTAAAAAATACCATATTCTAACCACTTCAGAAACCACACCTGAAACACGTTGAGTGCTTTGAGCAGACCACCGATCTCATTTTTGAGTGAGAACACGAGCACAGCACTTCCACGCTTATCTAGTCCTGAAGACGTTGTGTCTCGGTTGTCTTGCACCTCGATGTCCTCTCTCAGGTGAAAGCCAACCTGTGGATGATGGAAATGTAGTTGAGTTAGTGAGTCGTGAGTATGCAGGGGATGAACCAAACATATACTGCAGGTGGTATAACCAATGCACACGAATGTGGTGATGTTGAACTATTGTGATAGAATAAGGAGTTGCACACATACCTACTCTCCATCGCTGATATTAAAGGGATACTGACCGTGATATTCCCAAACCTTGTTCATTTGCGAACGGATTGACAGGATAGAGGTACAATGTCTTGGTGTTAGCTTATGACGTCACTGTGTGTCAGCAGACAAGCTCATGCATCTTATCCACTGAAAGCAGATAAAGAGTATTTCCTTAATACAGTTGGTTTAAATTTAGCAAAATGGTGTCTCCAAAACATGCGCGTCTACTTCATTTTCTCGGTACCCCTTTTCTCTTGCATAGCAGTCGAAGTTCATTGCTATTTTTCATCCTTGGCTAACAGGTACTGTGTCCTTGGGAGAAGTTGGCTCAATTATATCTATCGTGTATACTATAAAAATAGGTGTGCGTGCATGCGTTCATGCATGCGAGTTGTAGACCTTCTATACCTTTAGACCCCTTGACCGATGAGACCCCTTAATACCCTGAGACCATTTAGAGCCGTCAAGACCCTTTAGACATTATTTTAACCCCAAGGGACCTTAATACCCGAAGACACCCTTTTTTTTTCTTCTTCTTTTTTGTATACAGAATCGAGGCTCGTGAAAGAGCTAACATTTATCACACAAACAAATCAAACAGACAAACAAAGTATATAAAATGGGGAGCGGTAGACAAGATGGGGAGAGAAGCGGAGGGACACAAACACAACATTTGAGAGCAGGGACATCGAAAGATGTGTGGGAGGGAGAGGGCTTGGGGGGAGGAGGCGTGGGAAGGGGGGGGGGTGGGAGAAGTATAAAACACAAGGACACCAAGGACTTCCAAAAAAGAAGTTGGGATTTCAAAAAAGTGGATTTGGGGTGAAATTAGCGGGGTAGAAAAGATCAAGGTTTTGGATGGGGGAAGATAAGAGATGGTGGTGAACAACTGTTTTAAAGACCTGGCGTGAGGAGTGGGATTGAAGAGAGTGAGGGACTTTGTTCCAGAGTCGGGAGAAAAGAGGAATGAAGGAGTGAAGGTGAGCAGAGAGTCTTGATTTTGGCAGTTTAACCATAAGAGGGTTGCAGGCAGATCTTGTGAGACCTGGGGGAATATTTGGGGGACAGAGCCCAGAGAGAGCTGGGGGAGCAAGGCTGGAGAGGAGTCGGTAGAAGTTGGAAAGACCACCAACCTGCCTGCGGTGAGTGAGTGAAAGGCCCTTGGAGATAGCTTCATCGCGGGAGATTCCAATGATTCTGAATGCTTTGGTTTCAACATCGTGAAGACGAGCTAGGTGTGAGGCAGGAGCACCAGCCCAGAGGGGGAGAGCAGTATTCCATTGAGCTGCGGATGAAAGCCTTGTATGTGGTGAGGAGCTCAGGTGTGCCAAGGAAGGACTTCGCATGACGGAGGATGCCCAGTCGGCGACTGGCTTTGGAGGCCAGATTTGAAATGTGGTTTTCCCAGGAAAGATCATGGCAGATAGTGAGACCCAAAAGCTTGAGTGACAAAACTTCTTGGAGAGGATTATTCAGAAAGTGGATGGGAGGGTTGTCCAGTCGGTCTTTTCGGAGAGACATCGTAAGAGTGTGAGATTTGTCAGGATTGAAAGACATGTTCCACTTGTTTGCCCAGTCAGTGATTTTGTCCAGGTCTGCAGAGAGTGAGGAGGCTGCAGACTGCCGATCTGAGGGATGAGGAATGGAGCGGCAGGAGCGGCAGAGAGTGGAGTCATCAGCAAAGAGATAGAGAGGATTTTCAAGAGAGTCAGAGAGATCATTGATGAAGACCAGAAAAAGCACAGGGCCCAGAACACTGCCTTGGGGAACTCCAGCCTGAACAGGAAGAGGAGATGAGAGAAATCCATTCAGGGCCACACGTTGACTACGACGAGAGGAATTCCCGCCAGCCATGCGTGGAGATTTCCATGGATACCAAAGGAGGAGAGTTTGGTGAGCAGAGCGGGGTGCCAGACCGTATCGAAGGCACGTGATATGTCAAGGGAGACAGCTCTAATTTCCTGTTTGGCATTGAGGACCCCCATCCATTGTTGAGACAGCAGAAGCAGCATTTCCAGAGTAGAGTGACCTGGTCTGAAACCAAATTGATTATCAGAGATCAAGCCATTGGAGAAGTGGAAAGATTTCATATCCGAAGCAATGATGGATTCCATGACTTTGCTGATAATTGGGAGAAGGCTGATTGGTCTGTAATTGCTAGGATCTGTTTTTGCACCTTTTTTGTGCAAAGCGGTGATGTTGGCTGATTTCCAACCTGATGGCAGATGACCTTGAGCAAAAGAGAGGGTGAAGAGAACAGAGAGAGGGAGTGAAAGAGTGGAAGAACAGGATTTTAGGACCCGTGGGCTGATGCCGTCAGGTCCAGTTGCAGAATCAGAGTCGAGGGTTGACAGAAACTTTTCCACCTTGTCAGGAGGAAAGGACACGGAGTCCAGGAGCAGCTGGGTATGACTGGGTACGGTGGGTACAGAGAGGGATGGGTTTGGGACACAAGATTTAGAGGCAAACACAGAGTTGAGGCATTCAGCTTTTTCACGTGCGGAGTCAGTTGTGTAGCCGTTTGAGGTGAGGGAGGGGATGGAGGGGGAACAAACACCAGAAACAGATTTGACCAGATGCTACCAGGATTTGGAAGAGGGAGACAGATAAGAGAGTTTGGTCTTGAGAACGGAGAGATATTGTTTCCTGGCTCTCCTGAGGGTGGAAACACACTTGTTTGCGGCTTTGTGAAAGGAAATGAGATTTCCTTCCGTTGGATTTGCTTTCCAGGAGACGAAAGCAAGTTGTTTCTGGGCAACAGCCTCACCACAAGATTCCGTGTACCATGGACGGGAGGAATGGTATGACAACTGAAGACGAGATGGGATAAATCTGTGCATGAGAGAGAGAGCAGTTTGCTTTGGAAGAATTCCCAGGATGAGTTGATGTCAGAGGCAGTAGAGATGGGAGACCAGTCCAGATGATTGATGGCTGCTTGAAGACCGTGCCACGTGCCAGTTGGCCTGAGTGAAATTCCAGACTCGTCGACGCTGAGGAGGCTCTCTGAGAATTAGTCAAGTCATTAAACAACAATTATTACTGCATGTTCAACAAAATTTTAACAAAAGGTTTCTCGATGGGTTTCACCTCCTTGATACCTCTACGTTAAAAAAAAAAAAGTTTTCCAAAATATAACATGGGGAACTACCTGAAAATAGGCCAAATCCAAGATGACCTCCATCAAAATTAACCAAAGTGGAAAAATGTCATAAGTATGGAATTGATCAAGATAAAAACATGTATGATTGGTCTATTTATATCAGCCTGAAAAGATAAATGCATTGGAATGTATTGATTATATGTGCTGATTGATATGATAACATAGAGATTGCAGACTTTTGAAAAAGAAATAAAAATTTTAATCAAATACAAAATGTTTGCCTGATAATGGCTAAAATTATTTATTAATTATAAATTAACATATAAAATTACATAGAAAATATGAAATTATTTATAATTTTATTAATATTGATCATGCAACATCTGTTTACTTATTTTCAGGTGACTGATCTCAACTGATTGCATCATGCGTCAACTGCAGACAAGAAAGAGATGGCTACCTGTGTGCTGTGCCTGGAGGCAATTAACCTGGACAAGCCTCAGGATTATGCAAAGTTGACAGAAAAAGGCTGTATTGGTATTACTAATGCCAAGAGACTGCGCAAATTAGATGTTCCAGACATCATATACACTGAAAACTGCTTCCTTGTACACAAAGAGTGTCGAAGTAAGCATATTAACCCAAAATCAATCATTGCAGATCAAAAACGGAGTGCATCAACAGATACAGCTCAGAAAACACTTCGATCACATATTACATCATTCACTTTCAAAACTGACTGTTTTCTGTGTGGTATTTCTGTTGACCAGGATGCTGCAGACAAACATCCAGATAGACGTGTACTTCAGTTCAGCCATGTGATGACGCTCGACTTCCAGAAAAACATTGCATCACAATGTGCCCAGAGACACGATGACTGGGCCAGGATGGTACAGGCACGTATTGTGCCCTACCAGCTGAGGAAGCCATCTACCACCATGAATGTGAAACACACTTTTGCTTAGGGCGGAATATTCCTGCAGCAAACACTAACCAGGAGGCGGCTCCACCGAAGAAACAGAAACTTGGACGACCAAAGAGCATGTCCAAGATGGCAGCATTTGAGATTGCCATTGCATACTTTGAAGAGAATGATGATGAGACTATTACATTAGATAATTTATATTCCATTATGAAAATAAGAAGTGGGCTGAGCGATGATGAATTGTACACGACAGCTCAGCTGAAACGGGAGCTAGTGAATTACTATGGGAACAAGGGGTCCATAACTACAATTAGGCAACAGCCAAACATTGTAACGCTTACATCGAATGTGAACAATATCATACAAGAGGCACATGTAAATGCTGCAAAAGCCGACCAATCCAACATGGATGACTTGATCAAAATTGTGGGAGAATACATTCGTCCAGAGATAAAAGGTATGGACAAACACGACGATGAATATCCAGACTCTGATCAGAATTTGATGCAGTAGCGTTGTTCAAGTTTTTCCGTCATTTTGTCAAAAACGAAAATCCGACGGCGCTCACTTACATGTCCTCACTCATCGGCAGTCTGCCGTCGAATGACAGCTTCTGCAGGTGGGAAAAAATTCACGCGTGCGCATTAGGATCGCCTACATACGTGCACCAATCAACGCCTCCCTAGCTTCTTTTTTTTTACGCACGAAAAATAAAGGTCGGATACTTTTTGAACACACTACGTATTTACAGAAATCTTGCTTATCTCCCACATTCATTTATAATTATCAGACGCTGCCAGATTCCACAGCCAGCGGGTCTACCTCCAAGTGCAGGCCTGGCTAGGCAACAACATGGAGGCGACAGAATGGGGCTGGGTGCTCTGCAAGACCCAGCGTGAGTCTATCTTGAAGCCACACAGAATGGATCAACTTGCTGCACCTGCATCTCTACTCAAGATCATTAAATGCAACTGTACCGGAATGTGTGTCAAAAACTCGGGCTCCTGCAGGCAAAATGGACTCCAATGTAACTTGGTGTGTGGTCACTGAAAAGGGCTAACATGCACAAATGGGCAAATTCATGATTCCAGTGACACCACTGACTAATAGTCATGCACTGTGCAAATTTGAGATAAGACATTATAGGTGCAGAGAGGCATGGTGGTATTAACCTTAATCCAACAATTAAAGTGAATAAGAACATGTTTTAGAGTTCCATTGACATTATAATTTTGTCATCAACATTGAATATATACATGTCAGGGGTTTGAATATGCTAATTGATAGATTTCTAACCACTTTCTAATGCCGTTAGTTATGTACATGTGGATATACCAAATTTGCATTTTTCGTCAAATCTTGGTGGACATTTTGCATTTTATGTAACATTGAACTTGAAAATTACATTCTATAACATGTATATGTATATGCTGATATGAATAGACTCATCATACATGTTTTTATCTTGGCTGGTTCCATATTTGAATTTTTTTTCACTTTGGTTAATTTTGATGGCGGCCATCTTGGATTTGGCCTATTTTCAGGTAGTTCCCCATGTCATGTTTTGGTAAACTTTTTTTTTGTTTAAAGTAGAGGTAACAAAGAGATGAAACCCATCGAGAAACCTTTTGTACAAATTTTGTTGAACATCAACTATTTAATGACCGGACTAAATGGTCAGAGAGATGTCCACTTTAACAAGCACATGATCAGATGAGCCGATTGGAGCAGAAGAAGAGCAGCAGACATTTTCAGGGAAGTTAGTCATAACCAAGTCCAGAAGAGAAGATGCTCCGTTGACTGAGATCCGGGTCGGGAAATTGACAGATTGTGTCAGTCCCAGTGAGTCGCAGAAGTCCTTTGCTGAGGAGCCATGGCTGGTGAGAGAGGTACCCACACCCAGCCAACTAGCGTGGTGACAATTTAAATCACCACATATGAGGAAGAGAGAGTTGGGATGAGTAGATAGAAGTTGGTCCATATTATCAGACAGCGAGATGTACAGTCACGTGAAAAAGTAAGTACACCCCATGTAAAGTTTTGACTTTTTCAACATATTTCAACATACAGCTATTTGATCTTCATTTCAACAATATTGATAGGTAAAGGTGATATAATATAACAAATATCATGAAACATTTACATTTTGTCGTCCATTGTATAATTTAAATAAACATAAATGCAAATTTCGCATGTGGATAAAGTAAGTACACCCTTGGCTCTAATAGGTGGTATTGCCCCTTTTGGCAGAAACAACCTCAGGTAGGTGTTTCTTATAACTGTCCACCAGTCTCTGACATCGACTGGGAGAAATTTTTGCCCACTCCTCCATGCAGAATTTTTTCAGCTGTGCGATGTTTGAGGGGTTTCTTGCATGCACAGCTCGTTTCAAATCCCCCCACATCATCTCAATGGGATTTAGATCCGGGCTTTGACTTGGCCATTCCAGAACCCTCCATTTCTTTCTTTCTAGCCATTCCTTGGTGGATTTACTGGTATGTTTAGGGTCATTGTCATGTTGCAAGGTCCACCTTCGGTTGAGCTTTAACTTTCCGGCAGATTTTTTTTTGATTTTTTAAAATTTTTTGTATACAAGATCGAGGCTCGTGAAAGAGCGAAAAGAGTGAAAGTAAAAAAAAAAAAGAGTGAAAGAGCGAAGCGATGGCCTCACATTATCCTCAAGCACCATTTGGTACAATGAACAATTCATGGTGGATTCTATGATGGTGAGCTGCCCAGGCCCTGATGCAGCAAAGCTGCCCCAAACCATATTTCCACCACCATGCTTTACAGTTGGTATCAGGTTCTTGTGGTCAAATGCTGTCTTTGGTTTTCGCCAAACATGTCTTCTGGTACTGTGGCCAAATAGCTCTACCTTTGACTCATCTGTCCAGAGCACATTGTTCCAGAAGTGCTGGTCTTTGCCTAGGTGTTCATTGGCAAACTTTAGTCTAGCCCTGATGTTCTTTCTGGACAGCAAAGGTTTCCTCCTAGCACACCTCCCATGTAGATCAAATTTGTGCAGCCTCTTTCTAAAGGTAGACTCGTGCACTTTGACATCAACAGTGGCAAGAGCTACCTGTAGGCCCCGTGATGATATTCTGGGGTTCTTAGAGACTTCTTTCAGCATCTTGCGGTCTGCTCTCGGGCTGAACTTGCTGGGGCGGCCTGGCCTGAACAAGTTGGCAGTTGTTTGGAATCTTCTCCACTTGTAGATGATCTTCTGGACAGTCGAATGATTGATTTCAAATTGTTTGGAGATCTTTTTAAATCCCTTCCCAGACTCGTAGGCATCTATAACCTTCTTTCTGAAGGCCCCAGAGAGCTCTTTTGATCTAGGCAGGGTGACGCCACACACTTCAACAACAAAGAGCAAACCAAACTAAATGTTTGAGGTTTAAATAAGACAGGTTCCTTCAAGATCCTCTCTAACGATGTTCTAATCATTTGCACCTGAGCTGGTGCACCTGATTCTAATTTTAGGTATTTGAAGTAGTGATAAATGTAGGGGTTTACTTACTTTTTCCACATGCGGAATTTGCATTTAGGTTTATTTAAATTATACAATGGACGACAAAATGTAAATGTTTCATGATATTTGTTATATTATATCACCTTTATCTATCAATATTGTTGAAATGAAGGTCAAATAGCTGTATATTGAAATATATTGTAAAAGTCAAAACCTTACATGGGGTGTACTTACTTTTTCACGTGACTGTATATGGAGTCATCACTGTTTGGTGGACGGTACAACACACATATGAACAAAAGGTGGGAGCGAAGGGGAAGCCATAGCCAGAGGTATTATTGGGGGTGAGGTGGAGAGAGGGCATTACAGGGCGAGTGAGGAAGAGAGTTTTTGATAAAGATAGCAACCCCACCTCCAGGACGAGGCTCAGGTCTGTCATACCGGAGGAGGGAGTAACCCGGGAGAGATACTAAGGAATCAGAGACATCATGAAGGAGGAAAGTTTCTGTTCAGCAGATCTTGTCTGGTTTGTCAGAAGCAACCTTTATGGAGAGACCAGTCAAGTTTGAGCGAAGACCCCGGATGTTTGAGGTCCATACCGTTAATGAAGAGGAAGGGGGAGCATCGGATACAGAACAGGGGGGATGATGGGTAGGGTAAGATGTGGAAGAGGAGGAAGAGGTATGGAGAGCTGTTGAAGGTGTGTCAGAGGTTTCAGAATAGCTCGGAGAAAGGGAAGGATGGGGCATAAGACCTAAGACCATAAGACATAACACCTGAGACCCAATAGATCCTTCATAACCCTAATACGCCTTAAGATCCCTAAAACCATCCAGACCCCTAAAACCCCCGAAGAGGTAAGAAGCAAAGAATGGCTATGAGTAGGAGCATGTCTTGTTGTGAGAATGCAAGTCGTGGGGTAACTCAGGGATCAGTAATATCACCATTATTATTCATAATTTACATAAACAATTTGGATAGTGGGGTGAAGAGTGTAGGATTTCGAAATTTACAGATGAGAAAAAGCTCGGAAGTTAGGTAGATAACAAAGAGGAGGGTGGTGATCAGATTCAGGAAAGTATTGATACTTGCATGGATTTAGCAAATGATTTGCACATGCAATTTAACCTAAACTAGAAAGCATCGAAAAATGCACAGCCTGTAGCATCCGCTTTGTATTCACACTTCTTCCATATGCTAAACATGACGAAAACAGCTAAACATGAATACTCTTATGTTTGTGGGGGTAAACAAAGAAATACCTGAGGAAAGTTAGTAATGTTTCGGTTTAGAATGCTCCGTATGCCGCGAAGAAGCCATCTCGATGTACGTAAGCAGGCCATCTGTCCGGTAAGAGCGTTTGCATGACGCCATAAGGGGCGTGGCTTTGTGCTAATTAATTATAGGGCTTAAATATTAATTCCCCAGTGTGTAATTTGCCTCCGGTGGTCTTCCCTTCGGTTTTATTACATTTGGCCAGCCAGGAAATTGAGAGCTCAGTAAAACAATGATAGCGCTGTAATGGGACTCATGCACTCACAACGCCATCAGGTCCGACAGAAACCGCATTTGCCGATCGGCAAGGGAACAACATCATCTGAACATTCCCGAACAGAGATTAGACTCCGCCCCCCCTCCCAGATGACTCGTGATGGGGAGGCCATGCTCCAGCCTTCGTGATTTGTGGAGGGGTGATGGAGTGATGAACGGAGCTCGGTGATTGGACAGTGTGACGTCGGCGGTGGAATATTCGAGAGCTGAAGGAAAAGAGACGCCGTCTCGCCATCTTGTTCTCTTTGTGCTCGGTTTGTTGGAGGCAGTCACATTTCGCTTCTTCTGGTCCTGGCGTTCATTGGTGGCGGTCGCATTTTCTCTTTGTTCTGGCCTGGTCGTGGGCGGTGGTGCATCTTTGGCTCATGTGCGCTTGTGGAAAGAGACTGAACAAGAGAGGCTCGGGGCAGTCAATATCACGAGGAGTACCTCACGGTGGGACGTCGAGGAGCGTGACTCTGTGCCATTTTGTGCACTTCCCACGCGGTGGTTTGGAGGCGATGAAGGTCTACACGTCCTCGGTTGAACTGCAGAGCTGAGTGCCGGCCGATTACCAAATCATTTTTCTTTTCCTTTATTTCCCCCTGTGCCTGTAATTGAGTTGGCATGGAGGGTCGCTCACCTTAGCCTATTACTATTAGTTTTTACCTCAACATTTTTATTGTGCTTGCATTATTTTTATTAAATCATTAGTTGTTAGGAAAATTGGTTCAATTTCTTGTCTTTTTTCATCTCTTTGTTTGTGGGTTCGGATTAACCCAGTCTCGGCCGTCCGATCAGGTAAGACTTTAAACCTTCCCCCGCGCGTGAAAAGATAATCCCGCTAAGTTTGAAATATGCCTCGTAGTTAAAGCTCATTTTAGTCATGCGTCCTCTTGGGGTGTTAACCCCGGGGACGCGACAATTCAATTATTTTTGGGAGATTTTAGGCGACCTTGACTTTTTCACCTCAAAAGCAAAAGGCTCAGTGACCCAATATGCAAACCCTGCTCAAATTTCAAGTCAATCAGATGAAAATTGACGACTTTGTGATCTTGATCTTTGACATTTTAACCTTATTGACAGAACACAGGTTTCATTTGATGAATTCGGTCATGTTAGGTCACTGACATATTGATATGACTGACATACACGACATGACCAAAAGTATGTGGACACCCCTTCTAATTAGAGGATTCGGCTATTTCAGCCACATCCATTTCTGACAGGTATATATACTGAAACGCAAAAGAAACTTACCACCTTTGAAACCTTTAAATATCAACAATAACACTGCGTGTAGTAAATGTGTGAACTTATTTGTGGACAATAGTGTCCTCACTGTCAGACAAAACGGTCACGGATGGTCACTTGAACCTTCAATGGTCACTTCATAGCACAGCTGTTGAACAGCCGTTTTGACTGTCAGTGATTAGCCAAGGGGTACGGGATGATTTTAATGAGCTGCACGTGATGTTTTGATATTGGCTTTAAAAAGGCCAGTGCAAAATGGGCATTTCAATCAACATGCCACGATTGTCAAAGGATCAACGGCAGCGTGCCCTGGGCATGCTGCAAGGCGGACTGAGCTACCGTGAGGTGGCACGTCGCCTTGGCTGTTCACACCAGATGATATCGGCCCTGGTGGACAGAGACACCCTCCACAACTCTGCAGATGACAGACCTCGATCAGGGAGGCCAAGAGTCACCACTGCAAGGCAGGACAGGCAGATGGTCCGAAGTCACCTGCGGGATCGATTCCGTCCAGCATCCCGCACTGCGGCAGAAACTCCGGGGCGTGCAAACCCATGGATCTCCAATAATACTGCACGAAGACGACTGCATGACTATGGTCTGACTGCCAGAAGACCATACAGAGGCCCCGTGATGACGGCTGCCCATCGCCGCAACCGACAGAGATGGTGCCAGCAGCATCAGCGGTGGACATTGGCGCAGTGGAACGAGGTCACTTTCAGCGATGAGTCAAGGTTCTGTGTGGACAGTCCTGATGGGTGTGAACATATCTGGAGAAGAACTGGCGAGCGATATGCCGATTGTTGCGTGCGTCAAGCCAACAGGTGGGGTGGCCCAAGTGTGATGGTGTGGGCCGCCATATCAGGCCGGTATAGGACGCCACTGGTGGTTGTGGATGGGAATCTTAACGCTCAGCGGTATGTGGATAACATCCTGCGACCTCATCTGCTGCCATTCCTGCTAGACCACCCGGAACTGAGAACCTTTCAGCATAACAACGCTCGTCCCCATGCTGCTCGCTTTACCACTGCATTTCTCCAAGGCGGGAACATCAACACCATGCAGTGGCCTGCGCTCTCCCCTGACCTGAATCCCATAGAGCACCTGTGGGATGAGCTTGGGAGACGCGTAGTTGGCAGGGCCAGGACACGGGCAGAGCTGCTTCAGACATTGAGGACTGAGTGGGACAGAATCCAGCAGCAATCCATCCAAAGACTGGTAGGCAGTATATGCCGACGATGCACTGCCTGTATCCAAAACAATGGTGGCCACACACGCTATTGAAAGGGGGCTGACATTGCACCCTGTGCTGTTCTGTACTGTAGAACAAACTGATGAGATGGTGCATCTTGGTCAAAAACTTGACATGTCATCAATAAAATGCCAATGTTTCAATTAGCAATTGTTGGTTTGTTTTATTTTGAACTGTTACAATTTTATTACATTTCAAACAAGTGGTAAGTTTCTCAGGCCTCCCTGATCGAGGTCTGTCATCTGCAGAGTTGTGGAGGGTGTCTCTGTCCACCAGGGCCGATATCGTCTGGTGTGAACAGCCAAGGCGACGTGCCACCTCACGGTAGCTCAGTCCGCCTTGCAGCATGCCCAGGGCACGCTGCCGTTGATCCTTTGACAATCGTGGCATGTTGATTGAAATGCCCATTTTGCACTGGCCTTTTTAAAGCTAATATCAAGACATCACGTGCAGCTCATTAAAATCATCCCGTACCCCTTGGCTAATCACTGACAGTCAAAACGGCTGTTCAACAGCTGTGCTATGAAGTGACCATTGAAGGTTCAAGTGACCATCCGTGACCGTTTTGTCTGACAGTGAGGACACTATTGTCCACAAATACGTTCACACATTTACTACACGCAGTGTTATTGTTGATATTTAAAGGTTTCAAAGGTGGTAAGTTTCTTTTGCGTTTCAGTATATAATCAAGCACACAGCCATGCAATCTCCATAGACAAACATTCGCAGTAGAATGGGCTGTACTGAAGAGCTCAGTGGCTTTCAACGTGGCTCCGTCATAGGATGCCACCTTTCCAACAGGTCAGTTCGTCAAATTTCTGCCCTGCTAGAGCTGCCCCGGTCAACTGTAAATGCTGTTATTGTGAAGTGGAAACGTCCAGGAGAAACAACAGCTCAGCCGTGAAGTGGTAGGCCACACAATCAATCAGAACGGGACTGCCGAGTGCTGAAACGTGTAGTGCGTAAAAATTGTCTGTCCTTGGTTGCAACACTCACTACCGAGTTCCAAACAGCCTCTGGAAGCAATGTCAGCACAACAACTGTTCGTTGGGAGCTTCATGAAATGGGTTTCCAAGGCCCAGCAGCCGCACACAAGCCTAAGATCACCATGCGCAATGCCAAGCGTCGGCTGGAGTGGTGTAAAGCTCACCGCCATTGGACTCTGGAGAAGTGGAAACGAGTTCTCTGGAGTGATGAATCACGCTTCACCATCTGGCAGTTCGACGGCCGAATCTGGGTTTGACGGATGCCAGGAGAACGCTACCTGCCCTTATGCATAGTGCCAACTGTAAACTTTGGTGGAGGATGAATAATGGTTTGGGGCTGTTTTTCATGGTTCGGGCTTGGCCCCTTAGTTCCAGTGAAGGGAAATCTTAACGCTACAGCACACAATGACATTCCAGATGATTGTGTGATTCCAACTTTGTGGCAACAGTTTGGGGAAGGCCCTTTCCTGTTTCAGCATGACAATGCCCCTGTGCACAAAGTGAGATCCGTACAGAAATGGTTTGTCAAGATCGGTGTGGAGGAACTTGACTGGCCTGCGAAGAGCCCTGACCTCAACCCGATCGAACACCTTTGGAATGAATTGGAACGCCGACTGCGAGTCAGGCCTAATCGCCCAACATCAGTGCCCCACCTCACTAATGCTCTTGTGGCTGAATGGAAGAAAATTCCCACAGCAATTTTCCAACATATTGTGGAATGTCTTCCCGGAAGAGTAGAGGCTGTGATAGCAGCAAAGGGTGAAACCAACTCCATGTTAATGCCCATGATTTTGGAATGAGATTTGTGATGTTCGGGTGTCCACATACGTTTGGTCATGTCGTGTAGATCTATTTTATGCACCTCAACAAATTTGTTATGAACAACATTCCATCATGTAAAACTTTTGATGGGTCAAAATGTTAATGTAAAGTGAGACATCCACGAATCCATCAGAAACAGGTACCCCTTTTGTCCACATTGTCAATTACACCACGATAATCAGGGTAAGGTTTTTATATGACACACTGTTACACCACGATAATAAGGGTAAGGTTTTTATATGACACACTGTGTTGCACCAAGATAATCAGCGTAAGGTTTTTATATGACACACTGTGTTCCACCACGAGATCCAGGGTAAGGTTTTTACATGACACACTGTGTTACATCACGACAATCAGGGTAAGGTTTTCATATGACACACTGTGCGACACCACGATAATCAGGGTAAGGTTTTTATATGACACACTGTGTTACACCACGATAATCAGGGTAAGGTTTTTGTATGACACACTGTGTTACACCACGATAATCAGGGTAAGGTTTTTATATGACACACTATGTTACATCACGATAATCAGGGTAATGTTTTTATATGACACACTGTGTTACACCACGATAATAAGGGGAAGGTTTTTATATGACACACTGTGTTACACCACGAGATCCAGGGTAAGGTTTTTATATGACACACTGTGTTACACCACGATAATAAGGGTAATGTTTTTATATGACACACTGTGTTACACCACGATAATAAGGGTAAGGTTTTTATATGACACACTGTGTTACACCACGATAATCAGGGTAAGGTTTTTATATGACACACTGTGTTACACCACGATAATCAGGGTAAGGTTTATATATGACACACTGTGCGACACCACGATAATAAGGGTAAGGTTTTTATATGACACACTGTGTTGCACCATGATAATAAGGGTAAGGTTTTTATATGACACACTGTGTTGCACCATGATAATAAGGGTAAGGTTTTTATATGACACACTGTGTTACAGCACGATAATCAGGGTAAGGTTTTTATATGACACACTGTGTTACACCACGATAATAAGGGTAATGTTTTTATATGACACACTGTGTAACACCACGATAATAAGGGGAAGGTTTTTACATGACACACTGTGTTACACCACGAGATCCAGGGTAAGGTCTTTATATGACACACTGTTACACCACGATAATAAGGGTAATGTTTTTATATGACACACTGTGTTACACCACGATAATAAGGGGAAGGTTTTTACATGACACACTGTGTTACACCACGAGATCTAGGGTAAGGTTTTTATATGACACACTGTGTTACACCACGATAATAAGGGGAAGGTTTTTACATGACACACTGTGTTCCACCACGAGATCTAGGGTAAGGTTTTTATATGACACACTGTTACACCACGATAATAAGGGTAATGTTTTTACATGACACACTGTGTTACACCACGAGATCTAGGGTAAGGTTTTTATATGACACACTGTGTTACACCACGATAATAAGGGGAAGGTTTTTACATGACACACTGTGTTACACCACGATAATCAGGGTAAGGTTTTTATATGACACACTGTGTTACACCACGATAATCAGGGTAAGGTTTATATATGACACACTGTGTTACACCACAATAATAAGGGGAAGGTTTTTACATGACACACTGTGTTACATCACGAGATCCAGGGTAAGGTTTTTATATGACACACTGTGTTACACCACGATAATAAGGGGAAGGTTTTTATATGACACACTGCGTTACACCACGATAATCAGGGTAAGGTTTTTATATGACACACTGTGTTACACCACGATAATAAGGGTAAGGTTTTTATATGACACACTGTGTTGCACCAAGATAATCAGCGTAAGGTTTTTATATGACACACAGTGTTACACCACGATAATAAGGTTAAGGTTTTAATATGACACACTGTGTTGCACCATGATAATAAGGGTAAGGTTTTTATATGACACACTGTGTTCCACCACGAGATCCAGGGTAAGGTTTTTACATGACACACTGTGTTACATCACGACAATCAGGGTAAGGTTTTCATATGACACACTGTGCGACACCACGATAATCAGGGTAAGGTTTTTATATGACACACTGTGTTACACCACGATAATCAGGGTAAGGTTTTTATATGACACACTGTGTTACATCACGATAATCAGGGTAAGGTTTTTATATCACACTGTGTTACACCACGATAATAAGGGTAATGTTTTTATATGACACACTGTGTTACACCACGATAATAAGGGGAAGGTTTTTATATGACACACTGTGTTACACCACGAGATCCAGGGTAAGGTTTTTATATGACACACTGTGTTACACCACGATAATAAGGGTAATGTTTTTATATGACACACTGTGTTACACCACGAGATCCAGGGTAAGGTTTTTATATGACACACTGTGTTACACCACGATAATCAGGGTAAGGTTTATATATGACACACTGTGCGACACCACGATAATAAGGGTAAGGTTTTTATATGACACACTGTGTTGCACCATGATAATAAGGGTAAGGTTTTTATATGACACACTGTGTTGCACCATGATAATAAGGGTAAGGTTTTTATATGACACACTGTGTTACACCACGATAATCAGGGTAAGGTTTTTATATGACACACTGTGTTACACCACGATAATAAGGGGAAGGTTTTTACATGACACACTGTGTTACACCACGAGATCCAGGGTAAGGTCTTTATATGACACACTGTTACACCACGATAATAAGGGTAATGTTTTTATATGACACACTGTGTTACACCACGATAATAAGGGGAAGGTTTTTACATGACACACTGTGTTACACCACGAGATCTAGGGTAAGGTTTTTATATGACACACTGTGTTACACCACGATAATAAGGCGAAGGTTTTTACATGACACACTGTGTTACACCACGAGATATATTAAGGTTTTTATATGACACACTGTTACACCACGATAATAAGGGTAATGTTTTTACATGACACACTGTGTTACACCACGAGATCTAGGGTAAGGTTTTTATATGACACACTGCGTTACACCACGATAATAAGGGGAAGGTTTTTACATGACACACTGTGTTACACCACGATAATCAGGGTAAGGTTTTTATATGACACACTGTGTTACACCACGAGATCCAGGGTAAGGTTTTTATATGACACACTGTGTTACACCACGATAATAAGGGGAAGGTTTTTATATGACACACTGCGTTACACCACGATAATCAGGGTAAGGTTTTTATATGACACACTGCATTACACCACGAGATCCAGGGTAAGGTCTTTATATGACACACTGTGTTACACCACGATAATAAGGGGAAGGTTTTTATATGACACACTGCGTTACACCACGATAAACAGGGTACGGTTTTTATATGACATGTTATGCGACATGCCGTGTCCACCACGAGATCCAGGGTAAGGTTTTTATATGACACACTGCGTTACACCACGATAATCAGGGTAAGGTTTTTATATGACACACTGCATTACACCACGATAAACAGGGTACGGTTTTTATATGACATGTTATGCGACATGCCGTGTCCACCACGAGATCCAGGGTAAGGTTTTTATATGACACACTGCGTTACACCACGATAATCAGGGTAAGGTTTTTATATGACACACTGCATTACACCACGATAAACAGGGTACGGTTTTTATATGACATGTTATGCGACATGCCGTGTCCACCACGAGATCCAGGGTAAGATTTTTATGAC